>NC_091163.1:5963572-5968572 GCF_040958095.1 Procambarus clarkii | reverse complement strand
GGAGCGGAGTCTTGAGGTAGGTAGAATATAGTTGTGCAATAATTGGCTGTTGATTGCTGGTGTTGACTTCTTGATGTGTAGTGCCTCGCAAACGTCAAGCCGCCTGCTATCGCTGTATCTATCGATGATTTCTGTGTTGTTTACTAGGATTTCTCTGGCGATGGTTTGGTTATGGGAAGAGATTATATGTTCCTTAATGGAGCCCTGTTGTTTATGCATCGTTAAACGCCTAGAAAGAGATGTTGTTGTCTTGCCTATATACTGGGTTTTTTGGAGCTTACAGTCCCCAAGTGGGCAGACATCACCTCAGCACTGAAACAAGGATTATCAAGAAACTAACAACATTATATGGAGGACCTATGGCAATTCCACGACCAAGAGATGGCTTCCTGAACCTTGCAGGAATTAACCTCACTGAGGACCAAGTCACTCTCCTAAATCTGGGCATAAACTGTCATGTTATGTCCAGACCGAGTGAAATGGCCCGGAAAGTGGAGTTGGAAATTCTGTTGGACGACATATTCGACCTCGAGACACAAAAGAAGGTCACTACCAAAGATACCTTACAAGCAGAACTTATTGCAGAAGGAGGAAAGAATCGAGGCAACTACAGAAGCACCATACTGTCCCCCGAGCTTAGAGCGGCAGCTAAAAGCCTTCGTGAGAACAAGGAGATAGTTGTCAGGAGAGGTGACAAGTCGCCAATATATGTCATTCTTAAAAAAGACGAATATCTGGCGAAAATGAACATCATACTCTCTGACCAAACTAAGTTCCAAAGGGCAACGAAGGACACTACAGCCGAATTAAAAGCAAAGGTCAACAAACTGATCGAAACTGTGAACGCCAAGAAATCCGGACTCCACCTGCCAAAGATCATTGGGGAATATAAACCTGGATATGCGTATGGAAATGTCAAGACGCACAAGCCTGGAAACCCACTTCGGCCAATCATTAGCCAGATACCCACACCCACGTACAGATTGGCAAAGCGACTCAACGGCCTGCTGACTCCTTATGTTCCTTGCGCCTTCAGCCTGAAGTCTCCAAAGGAATTTGTGGACTTACTGCGGGGCGCACGGGCCACAGGGATAAGAGCCTCGTTGAACGTAGAATCGCTGTTTACCAACGTACCTGTGGACGAGACAATCGGAATGATAGCCGACAGAGTGTATCGTGATCCAGCCTGTACTCCTCTTGACATGCCAGAAAGTATTCTGAGGAAACTACTCCAAGCTTGTACTAAAGAGGCACCCTTCTTGAGCCCGGATGGGCATATGTATAAGCAAGTAGATGGGGTCGCTATGGGTTCTCCCCTAGGTGTCCTGTTTGCAAACTTCTACATGGGTACCATCGAGCAAAAAGTCTTAGTCGACATGAACTTGAAACCGGCCATATACTGCAGGTATGTTGACGACATTTTTACACAGGTACCTGATGTCAGACATCTGCAGGAGCTGAAGGAGGCATTTGAGCAGAGTTCCGTGCTGCGTTTCACTTACGAGACGGAAAAGGATGGGAAGCTGCCTTTTCTAGATGTAACAGTCATGGAAAAGGGCGGAGGTTTCCACACTGCAGTCTACACAAAGGAAACAAACATAGGAATGTGCCTAAATGCCAACAGCGACTGCCCTGACAGGTACAAGAGGAGTGTTGTTAACGCATACGTCGACCGTGCTCTCAGCCACAGCTCAGAATGGAAGCAAGTCGACGAAGAACTCTGTAGGGTAAGGCAGGTTCTAGTCAATAACGGCTTCTCCAATGGTTTCATCGAAGACATCATAAGAAGGAAAGTGAAAAGTCATGCAACCTCCGAAGAGACAACTAACACAACACCTATACCCCCTATTAGACTAATTTACAGGAACTTCTTTTCCACAGCTCATAAAACAGAGGAAAGGGTCCTGAAAGATATTGTTAATAGAAACGTTATCCCTACAGACAAAAATCAGAGGATACAACTGACGATTTACTATAAAACCAGAAAAACGGCCAGCCTACTCATGAGAAACTCTCCAGACACGAAACAGAACGCTTTAAAAGAGACTAACGTCGTCTATGCCTTCAAATGCCCACTTGGGGACTGTAAGCTCCAAAAAACCCAGTATATAGGCAAGACAACAACATCTCTTTCTAGGCGTTTAACGATGCATAAACAACAGGGCTCCATTAAGGAACATATAATCTCTTCCCATAACCAAACCATCGCCAGAGAAATCCTAGTAAACAACACAGAAATCATCGATAGATACAGCGATAGCAGGCGGCTTGACGTTTGCGAGGCACTACACATCAAGAAGTCAACACCAGCAATCAACAGCCAATTATTGCACAACTATATTCTACCCACCTCAAGACTCCGCTCCAATATAGAAGCATCAAGAAATATGGACCAATAGGCTTTCTACAAACACTTCTATTCAATATCCATTGTTTCGTGTTCTGTCTTGTGTTGATACTTTTAATACCCTATTAATATCCTCTAATGCCACATCATCCTTCCCACCACACTCAAATGTAATGCCACATCACCCTTCCCACCTCACTCAAATGTAGATATAAAATCAGGGAAACGCAAGTTCTAATCAGTTGTGTATTTGTGAAATCTTTGAAAATGTAATAAGTTTTACGAAACGCGCCCGTGTCGCGTCAGACTAGAAATAAAAATGAATTTTGGAGAAGTGATTTTTGATTTACCTCCAACAGTGAAGCATAATGTACGAAAGATTGAGAAAATTCGTGTTAGAATTATTAATCTTACTTTTTCGGTCATATTTAATAAAATATATATATATATATATATAATGTTATTGTGATTCCCTAGTGTAGCGTGATATCTTTAAACCTTGTGTCTTTTATTAGACATCAGTGCCACTCTCCCTCCTCCTCTTCAGCTTGCTTTCTCTCCCTGCTGTCTGTATTGTCCGGGGAATATTACATTACTGGTCATGTTAGTTAATTTAGCTTCTACTATTATTATTATATCCAGATTTGTGTCGTCAGTCTTATTTTTAATTCATCCGCTTTGTTTGACAGTCCATCAGCATTTGATTACCAGATTTTTGGGGTCCTTCATGATATTCTGTTCTCTGTGTGACCAGCTCCCATCCCACGGGATGGGATACAGTGTTGATACAGGTGTAGAGGGTATGGAAATGGTTGGAGGAGAGAGCCTGAGAGTGGAAGGCAGTAAGGTGGTTAGTGGGGTAAATGGTCAAGGGTAGGGAGGAGGGGCCTTGATGGTTGGGGGTAGACTGGGGATATATGCTGTGGAACTGGAACCAGTTAGATACAGAAAGAACAGTTAAGAGTGTGTCGGAGAGAAGGGGGGGGGGTAGTTGGCATGTAAGTGTGGTAGTGGGAGGTTGTTTGGTTGGTGACAGAAGACAGGTGTGGAGCCTTGTTTACTTTCTAGTTGTCAACGGTGGTTACTTGTTACAAGTGTATGGCTCCCTGACTGTTGCTGTTGTAATACTTCACACACCTGCCGCCGCCGCCGCCGTCTCCTCGTCTCATTACTTTGGTCTAGTTGTTCCTTGGGATGCTGGGAAGTGGTGTGAGATTCTTTTCCCTGTTGGCCCTTATCTCTCTCTCTCTCTCTCTCTCTCTCTCTCTCTCTCTCTCTCTCTCTCTCTCTCTCTCTCTCTCTCTCTCTCTCTCTCTCTCTCTCTCTCCACACCACCAACTTCTCTCTGTTCCCCCCTCCTTCCTCTTTCAATGCAGTTCTCTATATTTATATTCATTTCATCTTTATTCATATCATATTCAAGGAACACCTTTCTGTAGCCTTCAATATCTCATGCATGATCTTATCAAGATTCTTGGTGCCACCTTATTTACAAATACCACTTTTAGTGGTCTAATTCCTCGATGCTACTGTGCTGTCGCACCTGAACCCAGTCTGTAAAGTTCTACCAAGTCTCTATAATGAACCAAACCTCCCTAACCCCTCCCCAAACTCCCACTCCACCTGTCCTCCCTCCCCCATGAACCACACCCCTCCAGGACCTCTCCCATGGGACAACCCCCCCCCCCCTTCTCCAGAAACACCCCAGGGAGGGGGGGGGGGGAATGTAGTGGCTGGCTGGTTATCACCTGGAGCCGCCAATCTGTTGGTATCTGGTTCGAAACCCTCACTGAAGAGCGAGTGTTAGTTTCTAATTGGGGTCCAACCACATCACAAGCACCTTGTCGCACGAGGCCCCTCTGATATATAAATAATATATTGCTATACGGAGTCATAACACACACACACACACACACACACACACACACACACACACACACACACACACACACACACACACACACACAGGTGCTGGTGTACACAACACCTGAGGCAACAGGTGTCTTCCCCCCCCCCCACACTCAGGTATTGAATTCACCGTCAAGTATCCTGAGCCACAAGTGGTGCATATACTAGGGGATCTCCTTGTACGGTCCTGGACTTATGGTACACGCACCACCACAAGCCCGGTGTGGTACATAACTTGTGCTACAACACCCACGCCCTCTACCCTGCGTGATCAGTAGTAGTAGCCTAACAGCATCATTAATAACAGTAGCCTAACAGCATCATTAATAAGAGTAGCCTAACAGCATCATTAATAAGAGTAGCCTAACAGCATCATTAATAACAGTAGCCTAACAGCATCATTAATAACAGTAGCCTAACAGCATCATTAATAAGAGTAGCCTAACAGCATCATTAATAACAGTAACCTAACAGCATCATTAATAAGAGTAGCCTAACAGCATCATTAATAACAGTAGCCTAACAGCATCATTAATAAGAGTAGCCTAACAGCATCATTAATAAGAGTAGCCTAACAGCATCATTAATAACAGTAGCCTAACAGCATCATTAATAAGAGTAGCCTAACAGCATCATTAATAAGAGTAGCCTAACAGCATCATTAATAACAGTAGCCTAACAGCATCATTAATAAGAGTAGCCTAACAGCATCATTAATAACAGTAGCCTAACAGCATCATTAATA
>NC_091163.1:5901072-5961072 GCF_040958095.1 Procambarus clarkii | reverse complement strand
CGTGGGTACCATGCCGAGGCAGCGTACTCAAGCCTGGGGTCTCGTATAGATTGGATTTAGCGCTCTTTAAGGCTATCCGGACATTGCTAAGCTTGGCATATGCTGCTGATGTTCCTCGTGTTTGATTTAGACTTGTCTGCTCCCAAAAGGTGTTTATTTCCCTGAAGAAGAAAGTTGCTCGAGTTCATTCTGTACTGTAGTTGAGGTTTTCTCCAATTCCTATCGTCACAATATTGCATTTATCTGGGTTTAAGTCCAGTAGCCACTTATCAGATCATACAGGTGTACAAGACTGTAAGAACTCTTGTATATATATAAATACATAAATAAATGATTTCTAGAAACTGTAGCTCAGTATTATTACTTTCCATGTGCTCATAACTTGACATACATGGAAACCAGACGGTCCTGGAGTGCACAGGAAGCAGACAGGTGTATACAGCAGGTGTGTGAGGGGGGGGGGTGAGGGGGGGAGGGAGGCTGAAGAAGGGGGGGGGTAAGAGGTGGTAGTGTACAGTGTCAATGTCAAGGGGACCCGCATCGCTGCCCTGACCTTGTGTGTGGGACCAGGGGAGCTCTCTCCCATTTCTCTCTCTCTTCTTTCTCACTCCCCCTCTCTCCCCCTTCTCTCTCTCTTTCTCTACTTTCTCACTCTCCTTTCTTCTCTCTCGTTTATCTCTTCTGTTCCGTCCTCTATGTCTCTCCTCTCTTTCATCCTCTATTTCGTTTCTTTCATCCTCTCTCTCTCTCTCTGCCTCTCTCTCTCTCTGCCTCTCTCTCTCTCTCTCTCTGTCTGTCTGCCACTCTCTCTCTCTGTCTCTCTGCGTCTCACTAACTGACACACTTCACCTTCCGCCAGTCTAACTGTGTCACGCCATCAGCATAAATAAGACACACACCTCCAGTCAAAAAACCAGTATTTCCTGATACACTCCGCCAGTACAGTTACCTCACAGTTAGTTCTTTCGGTACGCAATCCTTACCACGTGTACGTAACTGTGTATGTAAATGTGCGAATGTGTAGTGTACGTGCGTATGAGTACATATGTGTGTGTGTGTATGTATGTGTGAACGGGTGGATAACACATATTGTTACCGATGTGTCTCATATGTGAATATTTGATATATGCTCACATACTTAGCGTATATTATCCCAAATGATGATTCGTTAAGATTCCCGAGGGTTATCTTGAGGTTATCTTGAGATGATTTCGGGGCTGAGCTTCCCCGCGGCCCGGTCCTCGACCAGGCCTCCTTTTTGTTAAACAACCCCAGGAAGCAGCCCGTAGCAGCTCTCTAACTCCCAGGTACCAATTTACTGCTAGGTCAACAGTAGCATCAGGGTGAAAGAAACTCTGCCCATTTGTTTCCGCCTCCGACGGGGATCGAACCCGGAACCTTAGGATTACGAATACCGAGCGCTGTCCACTCAGCCGTCAGGGCCCCAGGGTCATCCTCATGTGTGCCAGTATCGCCTACGCCCCTGACAAGTCCTTGCCTACATGATGGACCTCTGGAAGCTCTTCTTCTCAGTTAACACACTGCACATTTCCATTTTTTCGTATCATATTACAATTACTGGGGTTGAATTCGTGTAGCCAATTGCCAGACCACTCCTGCCGTTTGTCCAGATGTTCCCTGTAGTCTGATTGTGGTAAGATCAGACCACAAGAAAGATTTTTGACGTTTTCTGATTGTTAAAACCGTATACATCATTAGCTTAAGAAGAACTAGCCTAGAGCAAGCTGTGTTAGGCTGTGGATCAGTTCATGTTAGGTGACTTTGGGTTTGGTTAGGTTAGGTTAGGTTAGGTGACTTTGGGTTAGGTTAGCTTGCTTTATAATACCTTGGCCAACGGTCATGTATACAATGTGACTCTTATCCCTGGGGGCACGACGGTTCAGTGGACATCGCTTGGGATTCATAGTCCTAAGTTTCCGGGTTCGATCCCCGACGGAGGCGGAAACAAATGGGCAAAGTTTCTTTCACCCTGATGCTCCTGTTGACCTAGCAGTAAATAGGTACCTGGGAGTTAGACAGCTGCTGGAATATCAGTGAGTGCTCCACTGGGTATAAACATCCTGGGATATGTGTGAGTGACCCGTGCACGGTTGTGTGGTGTGAGGTGAAATCGAGCTGTGACAGCTGGTGAGACTGACTCAAGCTGGGAAAAAACCAGATTAGGTGAATTCAAGCTGGGAGACCAGTTCACTAATGCCACGAGGGAAATGAGGTCGAGTTGAAGGACCTTCTTGAGATAATTTCGGGGCTTAGTGTCCCCGCGGCCCGGTCCTCGACCAGGCCTCCACCCCCAGGAAGCAGCCCGTGACAGCTGACTAATTCCCATGTACCTATTTACTGCTAGGTAACAGGGACATCAGAGTGAAACAAACTCTGCCCATTGTTTCTCGCCGGGGCCCGGAATCGAACCCGGGACCACAGGATCACGCGTCCAGTGTTCTGTCCTCTCAGCCATGACAGGTTGCGTAAGATCAAGCAAGCTAAGCTAATTGTACTCAATACCAAATAGTCCACAAGACAATGATGTATCCGCTGCTAGACACTTACATGTGATGCCTAATATTGACGCTTCAGAGGGGAGGCATAGCTCCTGGGCCCCGCCTCCATCCTCGCTTTACGGCCTCTGCTCCAAAACTCTCTTACTCACAATTTCTTATAATTTTCTTGCGTGAGAAACCACTCATATGTCTGGTGTTACCACCACCACCACCACTACCACCACCACTACCACCACTACCACCACTACCACCACCACTACCACCACCACCACTACCACCACCACTACCACCACCACCACTACCACCAGTACTCTACCACAATGCCGCCTGCTCCACCCATTACCACCACCACTACCACCACTACCACCACCACTACCACCACCACTACCACCACCACCACTACCACCAGTACTCTACCACAATGCCGCCTGCTCCACCCACTACCACCACCACTACCACCACTACCACCACTACTACCACCACCACTACCACCACCACCACTACCACCAGTACTCTACCACAATGCCGCCTGCTCCACCCACTACCACCACCACCACTACCACCACTACCACCACCACCACTACCACCACCACCACCACCACTACCACCAGTACTCTACCACAATGCCGCCTGCTCCACCCACTACCACCACCACTACCACCACCACTACCACCACCACTACCACCACCACCACCACCACTACCACCACCACCACCACTACCACCAGTACTCTACCACAATGCCGCCTGCTCCACCCACTACCACCACCACTACCACCACCACCACTACCACCAGTACTCTACCACAATGCCGCCTGCTCCACCCACTACCACCACCCCAGTACCCCCCCCCCAACACAGGAACACCACCTCACGGAAATAACCAGATAGCCAAATGGCGACTACAAGTTAACAGTAACGCCAGCCACCTCATGACAACAACAGACACCTGTTAACAGAGCCATAACGGTCGAGGTAACGGCCAACTGTTAACGCTTCGTAACGCGATATCATTAATAGTCATATTACCATACATAATTATTATATAATATATAGAGACAGATATCTTTTACATTATTAGAAACACTTGTAGCTCTTAGTCGTTAGAAGCAATCGACTCACAACCGAATGGACCCGGGTTCGAATCCCCCCGGGCAGGGCGTCCGAGACGTTCGGGGCAAAGTTTTTTCCCCTTACACCTGATGCCTCTGTCCACCTAGCACTAAAATAGGCATCCGGGAGTTAGGACGGCACTGTTGTGAAGGGGGGAGGGGGGGGGGCACCTCCATGACCCCTTAACAGGCGACCTGTTTTACCCCGACAACAGGACACAACACAACAGGAGCAACAGACCATATTAACGGTAACACGAAAAAGGAACAGAAATCATTAATTGTAACAGAAAAGAACAACAGAAATCATTAATTGTAACAGAAAAGAACAACAGAAATCATTAATTATAACAGAAGGAAGAGAACAACAGAAATCATCAATTAAAACAGGAGAGAACAACAGAAATCATCAACTGTAACAGAAAGAGTAGAGTAGTAAAGTAAGTAAAGCAGTGTAGTAGTTACGAGTAGTAACTACAAACCGTTACCTAAATGATAACTTACGTTAGCGGCCTGGCTATAGAGCGATGCAGGCGATGAAGTTGTAGAGAGGTTGTGTTGTGCTCAGCAGGGGAGAGAGGGAGAGAGGCGGAGCGCGACGTGCACCCTCCACGACGGTCACTGCTCAACTGACGGCTCCATGCATCACACACCTACACCCCCTCCGACCGACCATCTTTCTATTCTTGTAGCTGGTCTCCTAGTGCCATCTATCCATTCTAGCTGGTCTCCTAGTGCCATCTACCCATTCTAGCTGGTCTCCTAGTGCCATCTATCCATTCTAGCTGGTCTCCTAGTGCCATCTATCCATTCTAGCTGGTCTCCTAGTGCCATCTATCCATTCTAGCTGGTCTCTTAGTGCCATCTATCCATTCTAGCTGGTCTCCTAGTGCCATCTATCCATTCTAGCTGGTCTCTTAGTGCCATCTATCCATTCTAGCTGGTCTCCTAGTGCCATCTATCCATTCTAGCTGGTCTCTTAGTGCCATCTATCCATTCTAGCTGGTCTCCTAGTGCCATCTATCCATTCTAGCTGGCCTCCTAGTGCCATCTATCCATTCTAGCTCGTCTCCTAGTGCCTTCTATCCATTCTAGCTGGTCTCCTAGTGCCATCTATCCATTCTAGCTGGTCTCCTAGTGCCATCTATCCATTCTAGCTGGTCTCCTAGTGCCATCTATCCATTCTAGCTGGTCTCCTAGTGCCATCTATCCATTCTAGCTGGTCTCCTAGTGCCATCTATCCATTCTAGCTGGTCTCCTAGTGCCATCTATACATTCTTCCTCATTCTAGCTGTTCTAACCCCCTCTCCATCTAGCTGTTCTAACCCCCTCTCCATCTAGCTGTTCTAACCCCCTCTCCATCTAGCTGTTCTAACCCCCTCTCCATCTAGCTGTTCTCTCTATTCCATCACACTACGCCTATCCGTACGTAGTGTGACTCCTCCCTCCATCCCAATTCTCTTCCTTCTCCCTTAAATTCAATTATAATCATTCTCCCTTCATTTCTTCTAAACGCAAATACGAGTCTAAAGTTTGTAAATTTATATATATATATATATATATATATATATATATATATATATATATATATATATATATATATATATATATATATATATATATATATATATATATAATATGTGTGTGTGTGTGTGTCTAAAGTTTGTAAATGTTTATATAGAAGTCACTGATACAAACAGTTTGTCACATGTTCCGTCACTCACCGCAGTCAACACCCGTCCCATGGTCAACACCCGTCTTGGTCAACACCCGTCTTGGTCAACACCCGTCCCATGCTCAACACCTGTCCCATGGTCAACACCCGTCCCATGCTCAACACCTGTCCCATGGTCAACACCCGTCCCATGGTCAACACCCGTCTTGGTCAACACCCGTCCCATGGTCAACACCCGTCCCATGGTCAGCACCCGTCTTGGTCAACACCCGTCCCATGGTCAACACCCGTCCCATGGTCAACACCCGTCCCATGCTCAACACCTGTCCCATGCTCAACACCCGTCCCATGGTCAACACCCGTCTTGGTCAACACCCGTCCCATGCTCAACACCCGTCCCATGCTCAACACCCGTCCCATGGTCAACACCCGTCCCATGGTCAACACCCGTCTTGGTCAACACCCGTCCCATGGTCAACACCCGTCTTGGTCAACACCCGTCCCATGGTCAACACCCGTCTTGGTCAACACCCGTCCCATGCTCAACACCTGTCCCATGGTCAACACCCGTCCTATGGTCAACACCCGTCCCATGGTCAACAACCGTCCCATGCTCAACACCCGTCTTGGTCAACACCCGTCCCATGGTCAGCACCCGTCCCATGGTCAACACCCGTCCCATGCTCAACACCCGTCCCATGGTCAACACCCGTCCCATGGTCAACAACCGTCCCATGGTCAACACCCGTCCCATGGTCAACAACCGTCCCATGGTCAACACCCGTCCCATGGTCAACACCCGTCCCATGGTCAGCACCCGTCCCATGGTCAACACCCGTCCCATGGTCAACACCCGTCCCATGGTCAACACCCGTCCCATGGTCAACACCCGTCTTGGTCAACACCCGTCCCATGGTCAACACCCGTCCCATGCTCAACACCCGTCCCATGGTCAACACCCGTCCCATGGTCAACACCCGTCCCATGGTCAACACCCGTCTTGGTCAACACCCGTCTTGGTCAACACCCGTCCCGTGGTCAGCACCCGTCCCATGGTCAACACCCGTCCCATGGTCAGCACCCGTCCCATGGTCAACACCCGTCCCATGGTCAGCACCCGTCCCATGGTCAACAACCGTCCCATGGTCAACACCCGTCCCATGGTCAGCACCCGTCCCATGCTCAACACCCGTCCCGTGGTCAGCACCCGTCCCATGGTCAACACCCGTCCCATGGTCAGCACCCGTCCCATGGTCAACAACCGTCCCATGGTCAACACCCGTCCCATGGTCAGCACCCGTCCCATGGTCAACAACCGTCCCATGCTCAACACCCGTCCCATGGTCAGCACCCGTCCCATGATCAACAACCGTCCCATGCTCAACACCCGTCCCGTGGTCAGCACCCGTCCCATGGTCAACACCCGTCCCATGGTCAGCACCCGTCCCATGGTCAACAACCGTCCCATGGTCAACAACCGTCCCATGGTCAGCACCCGTCCCATGCTCAACAACCGTCCCATGGTCAGCACCCGTCCCATGGTCAACAACCGTCCCATGGTCAACACCCGTCCCATGGTCAGCACCCGTCCCATGGTCAACACCCGTCCCATGGTCAACACCCGTCCCATGCTCAACACCCGTCCCGTGGTCAGCACCCGTCCCATGGTCAACACCCGTCCCATGCTCAACACCCGTCCCGTGGTCAGCACCCGTCCCATGGTCAACACCCGTCCCATGGTCAGCACCCGTCCCATGGTCAACAACCGTCCCATGGTCAACAACCGTCCCATGCTCAACACCCGTCCCATGCTCAACACCCGTCCCGTGGTCAGCACCCGTCCCATGGTCAACACCCGTCCCATGGTCAGCACCCGTCCCATGGTCAACAACCGTCCCATGGTCAACACCCGTCCCATGGTCAGCACCCGTCCCATGGTCAACACCCGTCCCATGGTCAACACCCGTCCCATGGTCAGCACCCGTCCCATGGTCAACAACCGTCCCATGGTCAACACCCGTCCCATGGTCAGCACCCGTCCCATGCTCAACACCCGTCCCGTGGTCAGCACCCGTCCCATGGTCAACACCCGTCCCATGGTCAGCACCCGTCCCATGGTCAACAACCGTCCCATGGTCAACACCCGTCCCATGGTCAGCACCCGTCCCATGGTCAACAACCGTCCCATGCTCAACACCCGTCCCATGGTCAGCACCCGTCCCATGGTCAACAACCGTCCCATGCTCAACACCCGTCCCGTGGTCAGCACCCGTCCCATGGTCAACACCCGTCCCATGGTCAGCACCCGTCCCATGGTCAACAACCGTCCCATGGTCAACAACCGTCCCATGGTCAGCACCCGTCCCATGCTCAACAACCGTCCCATGGTCAACAACCGTCCCATGGTCAACAACCGTCCCATGGTCAGCACCCGTCCCATGCTCAACACCCGTCCCATGGTCAACACCCGTCCCATGGTCAGCACCCGTCCCATGCTCAACACCCGTCCCATGGTCAACACCCGTCCCATGCTCAACACCCATCCCATGCTCAACACCCGTCCCGTATATATGGTGATCGAAACTGTCGCCACTATTATATAGACTCCTTTATTTAGATTTTTATTGATTTATTTATATATACAATAGTTCTTACATTGTTGTACAGCCACTAGTACGCGTCGCGTTCCGGACAGGTAATTAATCATATATTTTCCCTGGAATACGACCCGCCAAATCGTTTAACAACCAGGTACCCATTCACTGCTAGGTGAACAGAGGCTACAGTTAAGGATTGGCGCCCAGTCAATCCTCCCCAGGCCTGGATACGAACCCAGATCAAAGCGCTCGCGAAACGCCAGGCGAGTACGTGTCTTAGCATTTTGGCCTGCTTCAATCTGAAGAAGTAATGATTTAACCGAGCATCACTTAAACGGCTCTCATACAGCTTACAATCCTATTAATCAATGCTTTGGCGGCTTTGTTTACGCTTAGTAAACAGTTTACCAGCTTGGAAACTTCATCCCCCATTTCCCATAGTGATTCGGAGCACATAAATAATTTATTAAATGTAAACAAAGTTGCCAAGATTGGGGACGAAGGAAGTAATTCTCAAAAGAAGGCGCCGAGCCGGCGAGACTAAGTATATAACACCATCAGTGGTGCTGTTCAGAGGCTGCTAAACATCACTGAGGATGTCAATGTTATTTTAGATTTAGCTACTCAGAACGAAATGTCCATGTAGCACGGGCTATGGTGAGCCCGTAAGGATGTCAGTATGAGAACAAAAACGCATCAGGAGAGCGATATCAAAGGAATATGATCCACCAGTTGACCAGCCGGAGGCCTGGTTGGAACTACGAACTCTGGCGAACTTGGTTATACTCTTGTATAACCAAGTGTTACCACTACCTCTATGTTTATGCATCAGTTTCGATAGATTCTCTAGATAGCCGAAGATTGATTGAGAAAAGACCTGCGTTCGAGCCTGTCGGAACGGTTGCAAGTAAAGGGCACAGATTTCTCTGTGTGTCCCCTCCTGTAGGAGCATCAGTTTCGATAGATTCTCTGGATAGTCGCTGGCGAACTTGGTTATACTCTTGTAACTACGGCAGCTGGTGGTAGAGTTGGTTATACTCCGGAAACTTGCTCGGGATTAGTCATGGAATTATTGGAATGGTGGTGATGACCAGTGGTGATCAGCCCTCCCTCCCACTACCCTCCTCCCTCCCACACTCTCCCCTCCCTCCATCTCGCTAACCTTCCTCCCTCCCACTACCATCTTCACACCATGGGTGAAGATCCTGGAGCCTGGTACAAGGAGAGGCAACTTCCTCCCATCTTGAATGCCAGCAAGAGAAAGTGAAGGAGAGGAAGTACCTCATACCTTGTAGCAGGGAGGAGAGGAAGTACCTCATACCTTGTAGCAGGGAGGGAGGGAAGTACCTCATACCTTGTAGCAGGGAGGGAGGGAAGTGCCTCATACCTTGTAGCAGGGAGAGAGGGAAGTACCTCATACCTTGTAGCAGGGAGGGAGGGAAGTGCCTCATACCTTGTAGCAGGGAGGGAGGGAAGTACCTCATACCTTGTAGCAGGGAGGGAGGGAAGTACCTCATACCTTGTAGCAGGGAGAGAGGGAAGTACCTCATACCTTGTAGCAGGGAGGGAAGTACCTCATACCTTGTAGCAGGGAGGGAGGGAAGTGCCTCATACCTTGTAGCAGGGAGGGAGGGAAGTACCTCATACCTTGTAGCAGGGAGGGAGGGAAGTGCCTCATACCTTGTAGCAGGGAGGATAGGTAAGTGCCTCATACCTTGTAGCAGGGAGGGAGGGAAGTACCTCATACCTTGTAGCAGGGAGGGAGGGAAGTACCTCATACCTTGTAGCAGGGAGGGAAGTACCTCATACCTTGTAGTAGGGAGGGAGGGAAGTACCTCATACCTTGTAGCAGGGAGGGAGGTAAGTACCTCATACCTTGTAGCAGGGAGGGAGGGAAGTACCTCATACCTTGTAGCAGGGAGGGAGGGAAGTACCTCATACCTTGTAGCAGGGAGGGAGGGAAGTACCTCATACCTTGTAGCAGGGAGGGAGGGAAGTGCCTCATACCTTGTAGCAGGGAGAGAGGGAAGTACCTCATACCTTGTAGCAGGGAGGGAGGGAAGTGCCTCATACCTTGTAGCAGGGAGGGAGGGAAGTACCTCATACCTTGTAGCAGGGAGGGAGGGAAGTACCTCATACCTTGTAGCAGGGAGAGAGGGAAGTACCTCATACCTTGTAGCAGGGAGGGAAGTACCTCATACCTTGTAGCAGGGAGGGAGGGAAGTGCCTCATACCTTGTAGCAGGGAGGGAGGGAAGTACCTCATACCTTGTAGCAGGGAGGGAGGGAAGTACCTCATACCTTGTAGCAGGGAGGGAGGGAAGTGCCTCATACCTTGTAGCAGGGAGGATAGGTAAGTGCCTCATACCTTGTAGCAGGGAGGGAGGGAAGTACCTCATACCTTGTAGTAGGGAGGGAGGGAAGTACCTCATACCTTGTAGCAGGGAGGGAGGTAAGTACCTCATACCTTGTAGCAGGGAGGGAGGGAAGTACCTCATACCTTGTAGCAGGGAGGGAGGGAAGTACCTCATACCTTGTAGCAGGGAGGGAGGGAAGTACCTCATACCTTGTAGCAGGGAGGAGAGGAAGTACCTCATACCTTGTAGCAGGGAGGAGAGGAAGTACCTCATACCTTGTAGCAGGGAGGGAGGGAAGTACCTCATACCTTGTAGCAGGGAGGGAGGGAAGTACCTCATACCTTGTAGCAGGGAGGAGAGGAAGTACCTCATACCTTGTAGCAGGGAGGGAGGGAGGGAAGTACCTCATACCTTGTAGCAGGGAGGGAGGGAGGGAAGTACCTCATACCTTGTAGCAGGGAGGAGAGGAAGTACCTCATACCTTGTAGCAGGGAGGAGAGGAAGTACCTCATACCTTGTAGCAGGGAGGAGAGGACGTACCTCATACCTTGTAGCAGGGAGGAGAGGAAGTACCTCATACCTTGTAGCAGGGAGGGAGGGAAGTACCTCATACCTTGTAGCAGGGAGGGAGGGAGGGAAGTACCTCATACCTTGTAGCAGGGAGGGAGGGAGGGAAGTACCTCATACCTTGTAGCAGGGAGGGAGGGAGGGAAGTACCTCATACCTTGTAGCAGGGAGGGAGGGAGGGAAGTACCTCATACCTTGTAGCAGGGAGGGAGGGAGGGAAGTACCTCATACCTTGTAGCAGGGAGGGAGGGAGGGAAGTACCTCATACCTTGTAGCAGGGAGGGAGGGAGGGAAGTACCTCATACCTTGTAGCAGGGAGGGAGGGAGGGAAGTACCTCATACCTTGTAGCAGGGAGGGAGGGAGGGAAGTACCTCATACCTTGTAGCAGGGAGGATAGGTAAGTGTCCTATACCTCAGAGGACAGTGAGGGGGAGGGGGGGGGCAGTGCCAGCAAGGATAGGGGGTAGGGGACGAGGGACGGTGGACGGGGGTATCAGGATGGGAGGGAATAAGAATGGGGGGGAGGGAGGGGGATAGGTGAGTAGTGGGAGGCAAATTAATGAGAAGGTAGTAGTAATGAGATGGAGAGTCGCTGGTGGGAGAGCAGTGTGACAGCTGGAAAAAGTTGTAAAGTTTCAAAGTGTTTACGAGAGAGCGTCAAGGCCGAGGAAAGATTTACAAGAGTTCCAAGAAAATGATTTCCCGGAGGCGAGGCCCGAACGGGAGACACGCAGACGACTGGAGAGCACACATGAGACACAGCACACGTGAGACACAACACACATGAGACACAGCACACGTGAGACACAGCACACGTGAGACACAACACACATGAGACACAGCACACGTGAGACACAGCACACGTGAGACACAACACACATGAGACACAGCACACGTGAGACACAACACACCTGAGACACAGCACACATGAGACACAGCACACCTGAGACACAGCACACCTGAGACACAGCACACCTGAGACATAGCACACCTGAGACACAGCACACCTGAGACACAACACACCTGAGACACAGCACACCTGAGACACAGCACACCTGAGACACAGCACACCTGAGACACAACACACCTGAGACACAGCACACCCTGAAGAACCTACTAACGAGGGAACTGTGAACTCCCTGAATGTCTCGCCAGACGAAGGTAACGAGGAGGCAACAAGGAGTGACCTCAGGTGCAAAACAATTACCACAACTAACAAACTCCGTCACACTTTCCGTGTATGATGTCTTGCACTCAATCTACGTCACCTGAAATGGGAAAATGTAGTAAATAGTGATATATCAGAGCTAATCCCAGGAAGAATGTTGTTGTTTCTGATTTAGCTACTCAGAACGAAGTGTCCATGTAGCACGGGCTATGGTGAGCCCGTAACCCAGGAAGAAGCACACACACACACTAATGTTTACTGTTGTGAAGCACTAGATCGCTGCTTCGCAATATTTATCGATTTAATTAATGTTTGTAAACTATATTCTTAATCTGAAAACAACTGCAACTTGCCCTTCTCTTCCCTAAGCTGGACCATGGTGGTACAACACGCTGGGGACCACAGACCCCCACACAACCATGGACCATGGTGGTACAACACGCTGGAGGACCACAGACCGCCACACAACCATGGACCATGGTGGTACAACACGCTGGGGGACCACAGACCCCCACACAACCATGGACCATGGTGGTACAACACGCTGGGGGACCACAGACCACCACACAACCATGGACGATGGTGGTACAACACGCTGGGGACCACAGACCACCACACAACCATGGACCATGGTGGTACAACACACTGGGGGACCACAGACCACCACACAACCATGGACCATGGTGGTATAACACGCTGGGGACCACAGACCGCCACACAACCATGGACCATGGTGGTACAACACGCTGGGGACCACAGACCACCACACAACCATGGACCATGGTGGTACAACACACTGGCGACCACAGACCACCACACAACCATGGACCATGGTGGTACAACACGCTGGGGACCACAGACCGCCACACATCCATGGACCATGGTGGTACAACACGCTGGGGACCACAGACCCCCACACAACCATGGACCATGGTGGTACAACACGCTGGGGACTATAGACCACCACACAACCATGGACCATGGTGGTACAACACGCTGGGGACCACAGACCCCCACACAACCATGGACCATGGTGGTACAACACGCTGGGGACCACAGACCCCCACACAACCATGGACCATGGTGGTATAACACGCTGGGGACCACAGACCGCCACACAACCATGGACCATGGTGGTACAACACGCTGGGGACCACAGACCACCACACAACCATGGACCATGGTGGTACAACACGCTGGGGACCACAGACCACCACACAACCATGGACCATGGTGGTACAACACGCTGGGGACCACAGACCACCACACAACCATGGACCATGGTGGTACAACACGCTGGGGACCACAGACCACCACACAACCATGGACCATGGTGGTACAACACGCTGGGGACCACAGACCACCACACAACCATGGACCATGGTGGTACAACACGCTGGGGACCACAGACCACCACACAACCATGGACCATGGTGGTACAACACGCTGGGGACCACAGACCACCACACAACCATGGACCATGGTGGTACAACACGCTGGGGACTACAGACCACCACACAACCATGGACCATGGTGGTACAACACGCTGGGGACCACAGACCACCACACAACCATGGACCATGGTGGTACAACACGCTGGGGACCACAGACCACCACACAACCATGGACCATGGTGGTACAACACGCTGGGGGACCACAGACCACCACACAACCATGGTAGCATGGTAGAGACAGGTAGAGGTGGGAAGACCGTTACTCCTGGCCGTTACTAGTTAATTATTCATCTGACGGCACCCGGGGGCCCCTGGGCGATAATGGCTGTTACCGGTGTCTTGAGCTGAATGGTGAAGTTAACACGGGGGCCCGCTCTTTGCACCCGGCATGGGGGGGCCCTCCACCACCGGCGGGGGGCGGCACGGAGGGCCCCCCTGGATCATCAAGAGATTCATCACCGGCCTAAATCAAACTCACTTTAAAAAAACTCATTATTATTTATTATTAACACCTTTATTGACAAAATTACTTACAATTTTGCCTAATCTGAGGATTTCCATTAAGTCTTATGTAATCTAGATGTCATTTCGGCCGGATATTAACAGTGGCTCCAGAAATCGTATTCACACACACTCTTGACACTGTCGCTCGTAAATATAATTACTTACGACCAGGTTGTAAAATAATCACAATCACTCAAGATGACTCTGGTTGATATATGATGAATACTTTCATCACCTGTACCATATATAACCTTACCATGTTTAATATATGATGAATACTTTCATCACCTGTACCATATATAACCTTACCATCTTTATTCCAAAATCAAATAAATGGTTCAGTGTTTAATTTATTTCGCGATCTTCCTTTCGAGAGGAAGTGTAAGTGATGTTCACTTGTTCCTTCTTCTCTATCAATATTTGCAGGTCTCGCACGCACGCACGCACGCGCGCATACACACACGCACGCGCGGCACTTGGGGGACCTCGCGGCTAAGTGGACAACGCTTGGGGGGTCGTAGTCCTAATGACCCGAGTTTGATTCCCGTCGGAGGCGAAAACAAATGGGCAAAGTTTCTCTCACCCTGATGCGCCTGTTCACCTAGCAGTAAATAGGTACCTGGGAGTTAGACAGCTGCTACGGGCTGCTTCCTGGATGTGTGTGTGTGTGTGTGTGTGTGTGTGTGTGTGTGTGTGTGTGTGTGTGTGTGTGTGTGTGTGTGTGTGTGTGTGTGTGTGTGTGTGTGGTAGGAGGGATGATAGTAGGAGGCTACAAGATGACCTAGTCAGACTGAGTGAATGGTCCAACAAATGGCTGTTGAAGTTCAACCCGAGTAAATGCAAAGTAATGAAACTAGGCAGTGGAAACAGGAGGCCAGACACAAGATACAGAATAGGAGATGAAGTACTTTATTAAACAGAGAGAAAGATCTAGGAGTTGATATCACACCAAACCTGTCTCCTGAAGCCCACATAAAGAGAACAACGTCTTCGGCATATGCGAGGCTGGCTAACATCAGAACAGCGTTCAGGAACCTGTGTAAGGAATCATTCAGAATCTTGTACACCACATATGTAAGACCAATCCTGGAGTATGCGGCCCCAGCATGGAGCCCGTACCTTGTCTAGCACAAGACGAAGCTGGAAAAAGTCCAAAGGTATGCTACTAGACTAGTCCCAGAACTAAGAGGCATGAGCTATGAGGAAAGACTGCGGGAAATACACCTTACGACACTGGAAGACAGAAGAGTAAGGGGGGACATGATCACAACCTACAAAATTCTCAGGGGAATCGACCGGGTAAACAAGGATAAACTATTCAACACTGGCGGGACGCGAACAAGGGGGCACAGGTGGAAACTGAGTTCCCACATGAGCCACAGGGACGTTAGAAGGAACTTTTTCAGTGTCAGAGTAGTTAACAGATGGAATGCATTAGGCAGTGATGTGGTGGAGGCTGACTCCATACACAGTTTCAAGTGTAGATATGATAGAGCCCAGTAGGCTCAGGAACCTGTACACCTGTTGATTGACAGTTGAGAGGCGGGACCAAAGAGCCAAAGCCTAACCCCCGGAAGTACAAATAGGTGAGTACACACACACACACACACACACATATTACATGACCCACAAAGTCGCAGCCATGATCAACAGTTAGTTCTTGGGTGACCTACAGCACTAGCTCGGCCCGCCCACCGTATCTCCCCTCTCCCCCACTTCTTCACTCACTCCCCACCACCCTCTCTTCCTCCCCATCCACCTCCCTTACTCTCCATCCACCTCCCCTACTCCCCACCACCGCACCCTGCTCTACCCCTCCCCCTCACAGTACATACCTATCGGTGTGTATGGGAAAGTGAGCGCCAGCTGTTGCTGCATCGCCCACTACCCCTTGTTGTTAAATCTTTTGCTATATCATCTAATTATTCTGACGTTCGAATTTAGTCTTGAATCTGGCCAATAAATTGTGGGTGGAGGTGGCTTTTATAACTTCTTCACTCGGTGCATTTCACTCGTTAACTTCCTGTACAGGGTACGAGGATTTCCTATTTACATTACTTTGACTCATTTGTGTTTCCAGCTTTCACTGATGTTCTCCTCCTACTTTCTCACAATTTAAAACGGCTGTCTTTGTCCACCTTGTCTATTCCCATCAATATCTTGAATGCCGTGATCATATCGCTTGTTTACTTCCTTCCTGTCCTATAAGGTTAGGAGATCTAGTTCCATTAGCCTCTCCTCGTAGCTTAACCCTCTTAACTCTGGCACCAATATTGTTGCAAACCTCTTTGTTTCTTTAGTCCAATTTTGGTTTTATGTTTGACAAGGTGCGGATTTCAGGTCGGTGCTGCACATTCCAGTATTGGTTTGGTAACACGGGACAGGGTAGATGTCTCTCTCTTGTCCACTACCCTGCCCGTAGATCTCTTAACTCAAAAGCCCCCAGAGCCCTACTCTTCCAGCCCTCAGTCCACGCCTCGTGATCTTACACGATTGACCATCTTAGATATTACAAACACGTGTACTTGTACTTACGTGTACTTTAACAAACGTTGTATAGATTAACTCGAAAGATTTAGACTTCTAAACGTTGTTCTAATGCAGACGAGGAGTCACAGTAACGTGGCTAAAGTAAGTTGACCAGACCACACACTAGAAGGTGAAGGGACGACGTTCTAATGTCTGCCAGCGTTCCCATACGCTTGTTTATGAGAGCCTCTAGTTTTAGTGCTGGAAGTATAATGTTGACCAGACCACACACTAGAAGGTGAAGGGACGACTCTTCGGAAGTATATTCACTCTCAACTCTCTCTCTCTTTTCGATTCCTGTACTTGCTTTCCTTTATAGTGTAGCTGCCTCCTTAGTCTCCTATCTCCTTCCCCCCCCCCCCCATCTTCACTACCTTACATTAGTTGAAATTGAATTCCAGCAACCATCTGTTTGTTCACTCCCTGGGGGGGGGGTGTTTGTCAAGGTCCTCCTGTCATTTCTTCCAGTCCTCATTTGCTTTTCCCACTCACAATTACCTCGTGGTTGCATTACATGTCCTCAGAGTCTTCGACTTGCTTCAAGGTTGCAATGCGCAGTTCGTCACTCCTCGTCGTAAGCTCAACCAGAGTAACAGCGAGTGTCAACAAAACCCGGCTCTGTGTGTGTACTCACCTATTTGTGCTTGCGGGGGTTGAGCTTTGGCTCTTTGGTCCCGCCTCGGACCAAAGTGTGTGTGTGTGTGTGTGTGTGTGTGTGTGTGTGTGTGTGTGTGTGTGTGTGTGTGTGTGTGTGTGTGTGTGTGTGTGTGTGTGTGTGTGTGTGTAGGGAGGGGGTGCACCTCCGCGTGGGCTGTAGCCTAGACTCGCGTGTCACAACACAACCTGAGAGGCTACAACATAAATATTTAAATACTTGCATAAAGCACATGTTTTTGATATGGATAAACGCATGTAATTAGGCTGCTTATCAATGAAAACTCAGTTGGTGTAATTAGATGTTAATATGAGGCATATAGAGATGTAGTATAGATGATAGACGACTGGTGATATGTATGGAGACAAGCAGCTGTCAAGTGAATGATATGTAAGAACAAGAGATGTTCTTAGATATCTCTAAGAACAAGAGATGACAAAGAAGCAGCTGAGTGCCCCTGAGTGCTCTGGCCGGAATATAGATGGCGCTGCCACACAAAGCAAATGCAAAGTAGTAACATGAGCTACTGACTAGCTATTGTCATTCCACGTCCAAGATTGACAATATATTCTGGAGCTGTAACCGCCCGGCTAGAGGTCATATACGCAGTAATCCCTTCATACCCACGAATCGTTTCAAGATATAACACTAGGCGTGGCCAGGATGACCTGCAGGATGCCTATGCCCACTCTCCCTCAATTATTTCACGCTCCACATATAATTAGGTAACCCGGGATGTTGACCAGACCACACACTAGAAGGTGAAGGGACGACGACCTTTCGGTCCGTCCTGGACCATTCTCAAGTCGATTGTGAATGGTCCAGGAATGTCCCAATCGACTTGAGAATGGTCCAAGACGGACCGAAACGTCGTCGTCCCTTCACCTTCTAGTGTGTGGTCTGGTAAACATACTTCAGCCACGTTATTGTGACTCATCGCCTGCATAGGTAACCGGAAGGGCAAAGATACACATAAAACTGCCGTGATAAGCGGTCAGTGGTGGAGGAAGTACACATGTACGCTGCCCCACATACCCGGCTCCCTATACCCTGTGGGTGGTGCTCCCTGGCAGGATAGGAAAAACTACCCACTTGGATGCTGCGTGTGTGTGTGTTCTGTACCAATACGAGCATAGTTGTGTGAACTATCCTCCCCACTTGCTGGCGGGCCGCGAGTCGTCAAACATTTACCTATCCACTCACCAAACCTGTACATCGTTCCACAATTATGGCGGCTTTGTTTACATGTATTAAACACTTTATGAGCTCCGTAGAACTACGAGGTTGTTTATAACAATAATAACCATGGTTACCTTGCGATGATTTCGGGGCTTAGCGTCCCCCGAGGCCCGGTCCTCGACCAGGCCTCCTAGAATGTATACTAATGTAAACAAAGCCGCCATTTTATTGAAAGACGTACAGGTTGCGTAAGCAAGTGTTTGCGTTAATACTTTGTGAACGCAGGCTTCCCCACTCACCCAGATGGAAACAAACGAGCAGAGTTTCTTTCACCCTGATGCGTTTGTTCACCTAGCAGTAAATAGGTACCTGGGAGTTAGACAGCTGCTTCCTGGGGGGGGGGGGGTGTAACAAAAAGTAGGCCTGGTCGAGAACCGGGCCGCGGGGACCCTAAGCCTCGAAATCATCTCAAGATCTCAAGAACAAGGGGCGTGGGTTCGAGGAACACATTCCAGGCTCCCGGATTCAATGCCCGGGCAGGACAACAACGGTTCGCCACGTTTCCTTTGACCTGATGCCTCTATTCACCGAGCAGTTTAACAGGTCCCCGGGAGTTATGCAACTGTTGTGAGCTGCGGTCTTGGGAAGGTGAGTAGTGGGCCTAGGAAGGGTCTGTGACAAAGCCTATATATAGGCTCTCTCTCTCCACCACCACGGTAATAATACCACTCGCTCACTCACACAAGTACAAGTACGTTAATGGAGACAATACAACACATCTCAAAGGGATAGAGTAGATTAGGCTATTTCTACCCTCCTGGGGCCAGATTCACGAAGCAGTTACTCAAGCACTTACGAACGTGTACATCTTTGTTCAATATTTGACGGCTTTTGTTACATTTATTAAACAGTTTACAAGCATGAACATTTCCCAATCAACTGTTGTTAATGTTATAAACAGCCTACTGGTGCTTCGGAGCTCATTAACTGTTTAATAATTGTAAACAAAGCCGCCAAAGGTTGAGAAAAGATGGACAGGTTCGTAAGTGCTTGCGTAACTGCTTCGTGAATCTGGTCCCAGGTCCCTCACACTCCGCTTGGCCAGGTGTCAGGAACACACAAGCCTGGGTTCAGCCACTCCCAACACTGACTACTGCCTCACTGCTTCACCTACTTAAACTATTAAGGTAAATCAGTCCGTCCTCCTAAGGTCTCCCAACGTCAAGAAAACGGTACATTTAAAGTGTCCTCTCCTAACCTACCTGAGGACATGAAACAGAAAACGGGACAGTACGTCACTTTCGCCAGCCGCTTCTATTTTCTTGTACGACAATTTTTGGCCGTATGTAACGCATACGATGGAAATGCGACGTTCTTTGTAAGAGGACAGGTTGGGTAATTAGCCGTGATAATTATTCTTTCCCAGCTCTTTTTCCTTCCCATTTTTACCTTTAAGTTAGTTTATTTCATTTATTATGCACCCCATACCCATCTTGTGGGGGGTAGTGGAAGGGGTTACAGAGGCACATAATGGGCTCAGGGACTGAACCCCACAATTCATTTAGCTAAGCAAGTTACAATCTTGATGAGCTAGTTACAAAACTCAATAAAAGTCGTCACATCATCAATGGGTTCGAGATCGACCTCAAGTACAGGTTCTAAATTAAGCAACTGACATATGTGGAGATCTAGTGTCACAATTTTTACATCTAAAACGTCTAAATAGACATCTTAATGGTCTATAAACATGGGAATGTATTGATGTTGGCTCTTTTATCTCTTAAGGGTGACATAAGTCTTCTTTCAGCTTATGAACGAATCCACAAGGGCCGTGACGAGGATTCGAACCTCGTTCTTTTTTTCAGCCTCTAAGTTCTTTTGTTCTTCTTTCAGCTTCTTTGCATTGGCTAGTTATAAAATACATTATGACTTGTGTTGTTGTCTCTCTTTTGTTTTGTTCCCAGAGTATTCTCTTAACAATTCTCTAACCTTCTCGTACTCACCATTATGGAACGTTAGTTTCCTACTCCCCTCTCCTCTTCCTCTTGGCACAGCCTTCATAACAACTACGTACTCAAAAGATTAGTACTCAATGGCCACAACTGCCTCCCCCCCCCCTCCAATGTGGCATTTCATGCTCAATGTTCTCAATGTCTATTTCACTTTCCGTTCAATCTTGCTGGTTGGTCCCTCCCTCGTCTATGCGTTTCCTCACTAACAAACATATTAGGAATGTGTTTCAGTCGATTTAGGCAGCGTTTGGGATGCTCTCGGACGTAGGTTCGAATCCTCGTCACGGCCCTTGTGGATTTGTTCATATTAGGAAGTTTCTTTCTGCAACTTCTACCACTTTTGCTCATCATGTTCCTCCCCTCCCCCCTTGGTCCATTGATTCCCAGTCAATTTGTCCACGATTGAAATCTCCAATTACTAGTAGCTTTCTGCTCAATCAAAAGGATAACTCAGCCTCACTTTCTGTATGATATTTATACAAAATCTGTTTGTATTCTCGTATTCTTGTTTGGGGGTCTTCTATGATTCTCTGGGGAAGGTTATCTTGAGGTTATCTTGAGGTTGTCTTGATAGTGTACATTACACCCACAACCATTTCTTCCTTCCACTGAGACGATTCCTACGACTCCACTGAAAATTATTTCTTTCCACTGAAATTGCGTGTGCATGCACAAGTGTGCGTGTGGCGAGTAACGGAAGTAACCAGGTCCCGTTACTCACCACCACCACCTGTCTACTTCTACCTTTATCTACTTCAAACCTCTTCTTATATTTATTTTATCTACCCTTATCTATTGAAACAGCCATTTATGCTGTCTATACCTACAGTTATCTCATCGTTGTATCTATCTTCCTTCAGCACTCTCTTAACTGCCGCTCCACCTTAAAATCAATTTTTAGGTAGACTTTCAGGTTCATATCCCTGTTTACTCTTCCCTGGAACAACCGAGTCCTTTTATGGGACCCCTTCCTTCAAGTCCTTCTATGGGACCCCTCCCTACAAGTCCTTCCCTTAGGACCCCCTCCCTTCAAGTCCTTGTTTAACTTGCGCGCAAGTTAGTTTTGATTTTAATTCAGTTCTGTAAATATGCAGGTCATAGCCATTCTAGGAGAGGCTGTGAACCATGTTAGAGATGTAAACACAGTGCTATGTACCCTCACAAACATAATGTACCTTTTTGTATATAAATAAATAAAAAATGTACGATTACTGAAACAGTCAGAACTTTTTTAGTGTCAGAGTGGATGACAAATGGAATGCATTAGGAAGTGATGTGGTGGAGGCTGACTCCATACACAGTTTCAAGTGTAGATATGATAGAGCTCAGTAGGCTCAGGAACCTGTACACCTGTTGATTGACAGCTGAGAGGCAGGACCAAAGAGTCAGAGCTCAACCCCCGCCAGTACAAATAGGTGAGTACACCAAGATAAGTTGCTACGGAACTTCCTTTCATAAACAACTATCTTAATTGGAAGGTCAAACAATTCTTGTGTTCAACAAAACATCGCTCATCTGTTTATATTCATAATGTTATAAATTCACGGTAAGGAAATAGCTGTACCTGCTTTAAGCTTTTAATATTTGTTTACATAAGTTATAGCTGAGAATGTCTGCTTCCAGCTCTTGTTATAGAAAATGGTTACTTTCGTTTTAAGCAATACTAAACAATTTATTAAATTCTTGATTTTTTTTTTATTTTTTTACCTGAGGCTTACCATCTCTCTAGTGGCCTCGACGGGGGCTATGAAGTCGGCGGTTTGTCAACGGTCACCACATTTTTACCAGGGATTTTTTCCAACTGAATTTTGAACTGTAGTAATGCCTTGCTACCTACGGCTTCAACGGGTAGGCGGTTCCATGGGTTTATAACCCTGTGGGTGAAACAGTATCTCTTCTTTTCTGCCCTCTATTGTGACTTGTTGAGCTTGAGGCTATTGCCTCTTTTGTGTGTTACATTTGACCTTTCAAAGAAATAGTCTGGATTAAAATCCTCTTAATATGTTCAGTATTTTAAAGATGTGGATGAGCTCAGCCTTGTCATGTCTGGTTTGTAGTAATTACCTAAGTGTAGTTACCTAAGTGTAGTTACAGGATGACAGCTACACGCTCGTGGTGTCCCGTCTTCCCAGCACTTTTTGTCATATTGCTGTTAGTCCCGTGAGCCTCAACCTTTCCTGGTATGAGAGTCGACTTAGTTCCTGGATGATTTTTGTTGCTGTGTTGAACTTTCTCCGAAGTCGATAAGTCCTTTTGAAGTCAGAGATTCGTTTGACTATTCCTATAGTTTGACATTTTTGTTGTTTGCAGCTCTCACCTTTTTGTTCAACTTCCAGTAACTAGTGGATCTTAAGTCCTAGGTCCTAACACACAGAAATCACGATTGCGTGATGCATCAAATGAACAAATCCACAAGGGCCGTGACGAGGATTCGAACCTGCGTCCGAGAGCATCCCAGACGCTGCCTTAATCGACTGAGCTACGACATGGTAAAACCCTGGTTTGTGTCTCAGACGCTGCAGGATCCAGTAAGTTCAGTAGAACTTCGGTTTCAACTCCTTTTGACCATGTCGTAGCTCAGTCGATTAAGGCAGCGTCTGGGATGCTCTCGGAGGCAGGCTCGAATCCTCATCACGGCCCTTGTGGATTTGTTCCTAGGTCCTTTTCTTCATCAATCATCTGCAGTGTTGTTGATTTGATACTTGTGATGAGTATTGTTATACTCAACATGCAAGGTCGTGCATTTTCAATATGTTACTGAAGAGGACTTGTCTGTCTTCCGACCATTTGAGTTCATGTCGATCTCTTTGTAAGACCTCATTATCGTTTTCAGTTTTGACTCTACAATAAAACTTCACCTGCAAATCTGAAGATGTGGCTTATAATATTGTTATGCGTGTCCTTGATGTACAGTATATGACATAAAGGGTTGGCGCCAAGAAGGATCCTTGGGGTACTTCCCCTTATCCCCCTAACTAACTATCCCCTTAACTCAGGTACTCTACTCACCACATTTCTCCAGACACTCGTTTCCGCTTAGGATAACTCTTTGCTTTCTTTGTTTTAACCATTGCTTTATCCATTCTAGTAGTCTACTGTTCCAGGTAGTGCTTTACAAGATATGCCTATAAGGGACACTGGTCTGTAGCTACGTGCCTTCTCTCTCTCTCTCTCTCTCTGTCTCTGTCTCTCTCTCCACTTTCTTGGATATCAGTATTTTGTCATCTTCCAACTTTTGGGCAACTCTTCCCAGGCGGCTTCTTTCAACATCTATATTGTTGCCCTATTTCAATATTTCAAAATCCAAATTATGCGGGATGCATCATAGAGGTTCTGAGGGCTCCTGGTGTTACCAGACGCACCAGAGGGGTTCTGAGGGCTCCTGGTGTTACCAGACGCACCAGAGAGGTTCTGAGGATCCCTGGTGTTACCAGACGCACCGGAGAGGTTCTGAGGGTCCCTGGTGTTACCAGACGCACCGGAGAGGTTCTGAGGGTCCCTGGTGTTACCAGACGCACCGGAGAGGTTCTGAGGGGCCCCTGGTGTTACCAGACGCACCAGCGAAGTTCTGAGGGCCCCCTGGTGTTACCAGACGCACCAGAGAAGTTCTGAGGGCCCCTGGTGTTACCAGACGCACCAGAGAAGTTCTGAGGGCCCCTGGTGTTACCAGACGCACCAGAGAAGTTCTGAGGGCCCCTGGTGTTACCAGACGCACCAGCGAAGTTCTGAGGGCCCCTGGTGTTACCAGACGCACCAGAGAAGTTCTGAGGGCCCCTGGTGTTACCAGACGCACCAGAGAAGTTCTGAGGGCCCCCTGGTGTTACCAGACGCACCAGAGAAGTTCTGAGGGTCCCTGGTGTTACCAGACGCACCAGAGAAGTTCTGAGGGCCCCTGGTGTTACCAGACGCACCAGCGAAGTTCTGAGGGCCCCTGGTGTTACCAGACGCACCAGAGAGGTTCTGAGGGCCCCTGGTGTTACCAGACGCACCAGCGAAGTTCTGAGGGCCCCTGGTGTTACCAGACGCACCAGAGAAGTTCTGAGGGTCCCTGGTGTTACCAGACGCACCGGAGAGGTTCTGAGGGCCCCTGGTGTTACCAGACGCACCAGAGAAGTTCTGAGGGCCCCTGATGTTACAAGACGCACCAGAGAAGTTCTGAGGGTCCCTGGTGTTAACAGACGCACCAGAGAAGTTCTGAGGGTCCCTGGTGTTACCAGACGCACCAGAGGTTCTGAGGGCTCCTGGTGTTACCAGACGCACCAGAGAGGTTCTGAGGGTCCCTGGTGTTACCAGACGCACCAGAGGTTCTGAGGGCTCCTGGTGTTACCAGACGCACCAGAGAGGTTCTGAGGGCCCCTGGTGTTACCAGACGCACCAGAGGTTCTGAGGGCTCCTGGTGTTACCAGACGCACCAGAGAGGTTCTGAGGGTCCCTGGTGTTACCAGACGCACCAGAGGTTCTGAGGGCTCCTGGTGTTACCAGACGCACCAGAGGTTCTGAGGGCTCCTGGTGTTACCAGACGCACCAGAGAGGTTCTGAGGGCCCCTGGTGTTACCAGACGCACCGGAGAGGTTCTGAGGGCTCCTGGTGTTACCAGACGCACCGGAGAGGTTGAGGGCTCCTGGTGTTACCAGACGCACCAGAGGTTCTGAGGGCCCCTGGTGTTACCAGACGCACCAGAGAGGTTCTGAGGGCCCCTGGTGTTACCAGACGCACCAGAGAGGTTCTGAGGGTCCCTGGTGTTACCAGACGCACCAGAGAGGTTCTGAGGGTCCCTGGTGTTACCAGACGCACCAGAGAGGTTCTGAGGGCTCCTGGTGTTACCAGACGCACCAGAGAGGTTCTGAGGGTCCCTGGTGTTACCAGACGCACCAGAGGTTCTGAGGGCTCCTGGTGTTACCAGACGCACCAGAGAGGTTCTGAGGGCCCCTGGTGTTACCAGACGCCCCGGACAGGTTCTGAGGGCTCCTGGTGTTACCAGACGCCCCGGACAGGTTCTGAGGGCTCCTGGTGTTACCAGACGCACCAGAGAGGTTCTGAGGGTCCCTGGTGTTACCAGACGCACCAGAGAGGTTCTGAGGGTCCCTGGTGTTACCAGACGCACCAGAGAGGTTCTGAGGGCTCCTGGTGTTACCAGACGCACCAGAGAGGTTTTGAGGGCTCCTGGTGTTACCAGACGCACCAGAGAGGTTCTGAGGGTCCCTGGTGTTACCAGACGCACCAGAGAGGTTCTGAGGGTCCCTGGTGTTACCAGACGCACCGGAGAGGTTCTGAGGGCCCCTGGTGTTACCAGACGCACCAGAGAGGTTCTGAGGGCCCCTGGTGTTACCAGACGCACCAGAGAGGTTCTGAGGGCTCCTGGTGTTACCAGACGCACCAGAGAGGTTCTGAGGGCCCCTGGTGTTACCGGACGCCCCGGACAGGTTCTGAGGGCTCCTGGTGTTACCAGACGCACCAGAGAGCCGGCCGTCAGACAGTCATTATTAATTGAATTACTGTCGTTATTGTTGTCAGCGTAAGTGGAGCTGGAAGCGGTTGGGGCGTCACCGTCTTTCTTCTGAATATCTCCTGGAGCCCCTCCCTGGGCGGGGTGATGGGCCCTTATTGCTCTCAGCCGAGCCGTGACAAGGAATTTCATAATAACGATGAAAGGAAGCGTCGACCCGTTGTTGTGACGTGTCGACCCGTTGTTGTGACGCGTCGACCTGTTGTTGTGACGCGTCGACCCGTTGTTGTGACGTGTCGACCCGTTGTTGTGACGTGTCGACCCGTTGTTGTGACGCGTCGACCTGTTGTTGTGACGTGTCGACCCGTTGTTGTGACGTGTCGACCCGTTGTTGTGACGCGTCGACCCGTTGTTGTGACGCGTCGACCCGTTGTTGTGACGTGTCGACCCGTTGTTGTGACGTGTCGACCCGTTGTTGTGAGGTGTCGACCCGTTGTTGTGACGTGTCGACCCGTTGTTGTGAGGTGTCGACCCGTTGTTGTGACGTGTCGACCCGTTGTTGTGACGTGTCGACCCGTTGTTGTGACGTGTCGACCCGTTGTTGTGACGTGTCGACCCGTTGTTGTGACGTGTCGACCCGTTGTTGTGACGTGTCGACCCGTTGTTGTGACGTGTCGACCCGTTGTTGTGACGTGTCGACCCGTTGTTGTGACGCGTCGACCCGTTGTTGTGAGGTGTCGACCCGTTGTTGTGACGTGTCGACCTGTTGTTGTGACGTGTCGACCCGTTGTTGTGACGTGTCGACCCGTTGTTGTGACGTGTCGACCCGTTGTTGTGAGGTGTCGACCCGTTGTTGTGACGTGTCGACCCGTTGTTGTGACGTGTCGACCCGTTGTTGTGACGTGTCGACCCGTTGTTGTGACGTGTCGACCCGTTGTTGTGACGTGTCGACCCGTTGTTGTGACGTGTCGACCTGTTGTTGTGACGTGTCGACCTGTTGTTGTGACGTGTCGACCTGTTGTTGTGAGGTGTCGACCCGTTGTTGTGACGTGTCGACCCGTTGTTGTGACGTGTCGACCCGTTGTTGTGACGTGTCGACCCGTTGTTGTGACGCGTCGACCTGTTGTTGTGAGGTGTCGACCCGTTGTTGTGACGTGTCGACCCGTTGTTGTGACGTGTCGACCCGTTGTTGTGACGCGTCGACCTGTTGTTGTGAGGTGTCGACCCGTTGTTGTGACGCGTCGACCCGTTGTTGTGAGGTGTCGACCCGTTGTTGTGACGTGTCGACCTGTTGTTGTGAGGTGTCGACCCGTTGTTGTGAGGTGTCGACCCGTTGTTGTGAGGTGTCGACCCGTTGTTGTGACGTGTCGACCCGTTGTTGTGAGGAGTCGACCCGTTGTTGTGACGTGTCGACCCGTTGTTGTGAAGTGTCGACCCGTTGTTGTGACGTGTCGACCCGTTGTTGTGACGCGTCGACCCGTTGTTGTGAAGTGTCGACCCGTTGTTGTGACGTGTCGACCCGTTGTTGTGACGTGTCGATCCGTTGTTGTGAGGAGTCGACCCGTTGTTGTGACGTGTCGACCCGTTGTTGTGAAGTGTCGACCCGTTGTTGTGACGTGTCGACCCGTTGTTGTGACGTGTCGACCTGTTGTTGTGACGTGTCGACCTGTTGTTGTGAGGTGTCGACCCGTTGTTGTGACGTGTCGACCCGTTGTTGTGACGTGTCGACCCGTTGTTGTGACGTGTCGACCCGTTGTTGTGAGGTGTCGACCCGTTGTTGTGACGTGTCGACCCGTTGTTGTGACGCGTCGACCCGTTGTTGTGAAGTGTCGACCCGTTGTTGTGAGGTGTCGACCCGTTGTTGTGAGGTGTCGACCCGTTGCTGTGACGCGTCGACCCGTTGTTGAGAAGTGTCGACCCGTTGTTGTGACGTGTCGGCCCGTTGTTGTGAGGTGTCGACCCGTTGTTGTGACGTGTCGACTCGTTGTTGTGACGTGTCGACCCGTTGTTGTGACGTGTCGACCCGTTGTTGTGAGGTGTCGACTCGTTGTTGTGACGTGTCGACCAGTTGTTGTGAAGTGTCGACCCGTTGTTGTGACGCGTCGACCCGTTGTTGTGACGTGTCAACCCGTTGTTGTGACGTGTCGACCCGTTGTTGTGACGTGTCGACCCGTTGTTGTGAGGTGTCGACCCGTTGTTGTGACGTGTCGACCCGTTGTTGTGACGTGTCGACCTGTTGTTGTGACGTGTCGACCCGTTGTTGTGACGTGTCGACCTGTTGTTGTGACGTGTCGACCTGTTGTTGTGAGGTGTCGACCCGTTGTTGTGACGTGTCGACCCGTTGTTGTGACGTGTCGACCCGTTGTTGTGACGTGTCGACCCGTTGTTGTGAGGTGTCGACCCGTTGTTGTGACGCGTCGACCCGTTGTTGTGAAGTGTCGACCCGTTGTTGTGAAGTGTCGACCCGTTGTTGTGACGTGTCGACCTGTTGTTGTGAGGTGTCGACCCGTTGTTGTGACGTGTCGACCCGTTGTTGTGACGTGTCGACCCGTTGTTGTGAGGTGTCGACCCGTTGTTGTGACGTGTCGACCCGTTGTTGTGACGTGTTGACCCGTTGTTGTGAGGTGTCGACCCGTTGTTGTGAGGTGTCGACCCGTTGCTGTGACGCGTCGACCCGTTGTTGAGAAGTGTCGACCCGTTGTTGTGACGTGTCGGCCCGTTGTTGTGAGGTGTCGACCCGTTGTTGTGACGTGTCGACCCGTTGTTGTGAGGTGTCGACTCGTTGTTGTGACGTGTCGACCCGTTGTTGTGACGTGCCGACCCGTTGTTGTGACGTGTCGACCAGTTGTTGTGAAGTGTCGACCCGTTGTTGTGACGCGTCGACCCGTTGTTGTGACGTGTCAACCCGTTGTTGTGACGTGTCGACCCGTTGTTGTGAGGTGTCGACCCGTTGTTGTGAGGTGTCGACCCGTTGTTGTGACGTGTCGACCCGTTGTTGTGACGTGTCGACCCGTTGTTGTGACGTGTCGACCCGTTATTGTGACGTGTCGACCCGTTGTTGTGACGTGTCGACCCGTTGTTGTGACGTGTCGACCCATTGTTGTGACGTGTCGACCCGTTGTTGTGACGTGTCGACCCTTTGTTGTGACGTGTCGGTTAGGGACGGCCACAACTTAGAATAGAGTAAGGATTGGTTGGGGACAGGCGCAGCTTGGACGGGCATGCCCTCAGGACGGGAGGGAGACGGGTGCCTCTTGGACGGGCATAATCTGAGAACGGGTTCCAGCAACATGTAAAGTGTGTCTCATTCATAAACAATGAATCCGGATGCTTGACTGACGAACACTTGGCCAATATCTTAAGAACGTGTTATTCCCAAAGGGGCATCCGGTAACATTTTTCAACAAACAAATACACAGTGACATTCTCAAATACAAATTAAGATAGACTTAGGATGATTATAGGTAAAATTAATTTGAAAACTGTCCTACGAATATAAGACAGTAAATGAAGACATGTGTGTCTTCACATGAGACCTCCGAACACTTCCGGAACAAGTGCTTCACTGACGACTTGTGTTCGAACCACAACGCTGTAAATGCTTCACCCACGTACTACAAATAATCGCCAACAGAACCTAAACACCTAACCTAACCTATGCCTATATATGCGCAATATGCTAATAAATTATAATATTAATTTATATTGGAGAACAAACAGTCAGAGCTATCAGAGCTCTGACTGGCTATCAGAGCTATCAGAGCTCTGACTGGCTATCAGAGCTATCAATCAGTGCTTTAATATACTTACTAATCTCTTTTATCTCATTTTTTTCTTCAATGTATCTGTTATCATTTTATTAATTCTGCTAGAATTTACCTACTTAAAATTATCTGTTAGATTAAGGACCTGCCCGAAACGCTGCGCGTACTAGTGGCTTTACAAGATTGTAAATACTATGCTATGTATTCTCACAAACCTAATGTACCTTCTAGTATATAAATAAATAAATAAATAAATAAATAAATAAATAAATAAATAAATAAATAACAGCATGTTAAAACTTATGACTGCGTCTGTGGGGTCGACCGCTGGATGGAATGGACTCGAGTCGAGGACGGGTTGGACGACCTCTGCTCGAATTGCAACTGTGCAAATACTTCACCCACGTACTACAAATACAAATAATTGCCAACAAAACCTAAGCACCAAACCCAACCCACGCCTAATTATACATAGAACCCTAATGTATAATAATAATATTAATTTACATATGAGAAAAGGGGCTAGATTCACGAAGCAGTTACGCAAGTACTTACGAACGTGTACATCTTTCCTCAATCTTTGACGGCTTTGGTTACATTTATTAAACAGTTTACAAGCATGAAAACTTGCCAATCAACTGTTGTTATTGTTATAAACAGCCTCCTGGTGCTTCGGAGCTCATTAACTGTTTAATAATTGTAAACCAAGCCGCTAAAAATTGAAAAAAAAATGTGCAAGTGCTTGCGTAACTGCTTCGTGAATCTAGCATAGTTTGGCGACTGGATTAATAGGCACTTGGCCTTTGTTCATGAGAACGGGCTGTAAAACTGCTGAATGCGTCTTTGGGTCGGCCGGGGCATGCCATGAACACAGCCTGAGGACCGGTTGCAGCTACAAATACTCTCCATTATAAACAAATACCTAACTACTGGGAGCCGGTCGGCCGAGCGGACAGCACGCTGGACTCGTTATCCTGTGGTCCCGGGTTCGATCCAGGGGGCCGGTGAGAAGCAATGGGCAGAGTTTCTTTCACCCTATGCCCCTATTACCTAGCAGTAAAATAGGTACCTCGGTGTTAGTCAGCTATCACGGGCTGCTTCCTGGGGGTGGAGGCCTGGTCGAGGACCGGGCCGCGGGGACACTAAAGCCCCGAAATCATCTTAACTAACCTGACCTGATCTAACCAGACCTATGTTACCTGTTAAGTGACTTTTCTATGGTTAACAAGGCCACAAGTGGACCAGGATTTACTAAGCATTAAAGTGTCCACTAACGAGAAGTTATCTTTCTTCAATCATGGCGACTTTCTTTGCATTTATTAACACCTTGTGAGCGTGGACACGCTGCAAGGTCGTCGTGGCCTCTAGAGCGGGTGTTGTCAGTGCTGCAGTCACCCTCACACCGTCACCAACCTCGTCAAACGTGTAATAAATAGAGCCCAAGTCACCGCTACGACTGAAGAAGGATGTACAGGTTCAGCTATGTTCTCTCTCCCCTCCTCCTCCACCACCCCTGTATGTCCCCCCCCCCCACCCGTTACACGCCTTGAGGGAGAAATTCTCTCCTTCCGTTGTTTCTTGCCACTTCCCCCCCTCCCTCTATCTCTCTCCCCCCATCCCCCCACCAGACCCCGCCACCTCCTCACCGTACTTGTGGTCAGCGCGGGAGTGCGTTCACCTGGGTGACGATGTCACCTGCTCAACTTTACTACCTCGCCGAATATTTCCACTTTTGAGGTCTGAAACTGTCCAGGAGACGCTAATGGCTTCTGACTACTATATTCCTTAATTGTGCTTGACGGCATCACTCTACCACTCAGTATGTATACACCAATTAATAAATAAATGTAAGTGTGTACTCCTCTGTTTGTGCTTTCAGGATTGAGCTTTCGCTCTTGGGCCCCACCTTTCTAGCCGTCGATTGTTTAATGTAAAGATTCCTGATCTATTTCCATATTACATTTGCTTTAAAAATTGTGAAAGGAGTTTGCTTTATCAACCCGTTCTTTTAGTTCATTCAATTTCCCGGCAACTCGTACGGTAAATGAAAACTTTCTAACATCTTTATGACTCATCTGAGTCTCAAGCTTTCATCTATGCCCTCTTGTTCTATTGGTTCCATTGTAAACATTTTCTGTTTTTTTCCACTCTTTCAATCCCCTTAAATCGTTTATTCGTCTGTCATGTTTCCCCCAAACCTCCCCCCCTCTCTCTGTCTCTCTCCTCTCTGTCTCTCTGTCTCTCTGTCTCTCTGTCTCTCTGTCTCTCTGTCTCTCTCTCTCTCTCTCTCTCTCTCTCTCTCTCTCTCTCTCTCTCTCTCTCTCTCTCTCTCTCTCTCTCTCTCTCTCTCTCTCTCTCTCTCTCTCTCCTCTTACTTGCGTCGTCAGGTTTAATTCTTTCAGTCTCTCTTCATATCCCATGCCTCACAATTCTGGAACAAACTTCGTTGCAAACTTCTAAACCTTTTCGAGTTTCCTTGTGCTTTTTTAAGATGGGGAGTTCCACGATGGGGCAGCTTACTGGGTCATTAGTCGGTGTAAGTAATCTAAATGCCTCCTTATTCAGGATCCTGAAAATTGTTTTAACTTTTGTCTTTTAGAGAATGCTCCTGCCGTTATGTAATTTATATGAGCCTTTGGAGTTAGGTTTGGTATTATGTCCGCGTATCTTTTTCTCCAGTAGTTGCAGGGAGGTAGTTTCCCTTCATTGTCTACTGTTCTTGTCGTTTCCTGTCAAAATTTCCATCACCTTTTCCAAAAAGCCCAAAATTTCCAAAAGCCCCGAAATCATCTCAAGATAACCTTACACTTGGCTGTGTTGAAGGACGGTGGGGGGAAGGAAGGGGTCTCAAGAAGTGGTAATATTTGTTAAAGCATTTAACTTGGAGCGACCTTGACCAGCCTAAGGTCGGTCCTGTACCCCAGACCTGGCCTCCTGCAAAGTTGGGTGTTGCTATTCCCAAGCGTTTGGTCTCCCACTGTGGACAGACAACCGCAAAATAGACATACTGGGTATACATATATAAAATAATAAACCTGAATGCACACAGAAATCTCAATAGCGTGATGCATCAAATGAACAAATTCATAAGGGTCGTGACAAGGATTCGATGCTCTCGGACGTAGGTTCGAATCCTCGTCACGGCCCTTGTGGATTAGTTCATAAACCTGAATGGTACACAGGCTGCATTTTAAATACTTGATAATTCCAAACACGCTTGCTAGGGCCGTTTAGTTAGTTAAGTCAAGCAGTAGTAATACCTAGAATGTTGCCAACCTTACTGGATGATCAACTGATGTCCGGTTCTTCCTGCGTAACAATGACGATAGCTGGAGTGACTGGCGTGACGTGATGTGACGTGGGCTGGATCGCAGGAGACTGCATTCCTGGGAGTGCATTTTGTTTTCTCTCAAGTGGTGGCGAGGCGAGAGGGCGTGGAGGACAAGGGCGGCCGCCCGCCACACCCGCTGACGGCAGGTCACCACTGTACGCTGGCACACCTCTCCTCTCTACCACGGCTCACACCTCGGAAACAAACCGTACTAACATGAAATATATGTTACAGAATAGAAGTATTAACAGGAAAACAGAAACAGCATAAAAGGAGCTGCCGTCTGTCGAAAGACGTGTTCCCCCGAGGAAGAGATCAAGCTCCCGTCAGTCACTTGACACATCCATTGGGCTCAAACGTTGACCAATCCACTCACTAGAAAAAAAATGAAGGGACGACGACGTTTCGGTCCGTCCTGAACCATTCTCAAGTAGATTGTGAATGGTCCAGGACGGACCGAAACGTCGTCGTCCCTTCATTATCTAGTGTGTGGACTTCAGCCACATTATTGTGACTCGTCGCCTGCATATGGCTCAAACGTCTTTTCCTAGCCAATGTTATATGTTTGTTTGGGACAAGAAAACTGCAGATGTCAGAAGGAGTTAACCATGAGATGCAGAATCGTTGCGAATGAGAATACAATTATAACAGCGGCAAGTGTCCGTCTGGAGTTGTGAAGATCACTAACAACTAAGGACCCCAAAGGGATCGGTCGTTCACCGCCAGACTACGAACGATGAAGACGTTCCCCCGTTTTATCAGCCAGGAAGTAAGTAAGTAATTATCAATAGAAGGCAGCAAACAGCCAGGATGATTCCCAGCCACACCTCGAGTGGACGCCAGCCAGATGACACGGGTCTAGCCTGATGACGCTCCCAGGTTGTCTGCACATTGTACCAGTTTCTGACCCTCTTGTCAGCCACATATCTGTTTTAGGATAGATAATATTCCCATTTTCTTTGCCAGTAATTGTTTTATTGTGATTATTTGGGAGTGCACTAGGATACGTCAGCACTTTAGCCCTGTCCTTTTATAATACAAAAAATATGTATATACTGGTTAGAACGGTAATTTGTCAGTGTTAGATCATGCAGTCTGTGGACCAGTTCTCAATAACCCACTCCACTGTAGAGGTCTAACATTGTTGTTGTTACTGATTTAGCTACTCAGAAGGAAGTGTTCATGTAGCACGGGCTATGGTGAGCCCGTAACAAGGTGTAACAGACCTGGAGTGTCCTGGAGGGATGTGATTGATTGATTGATGAAGATTAAGCCACCCAAAAGGTGGCACGGGCATGAATAGCCCGTAAGTGGTGGCCCTTTTAAGCCATTACCAGTATCAAGAGCTGATACTGGAGATCTGTGGAGGTGCGAATGCACCCTGCGTGACGGGAGATGTCTCCCTTGTGAATGTGTTAAGATGAAGATGAAGCCACCCAAAAGGTGGCACAGGCATGAATTGGTAAGTGGTGGCCCTTTTGAGCCATCACCAGTATCAATAGATGATACTGGAGATCTGTGGAGGTGCGACTGCACCCAGCGTGACGGGAGATGTCTCCCGTGTTTTAAACAGATGAAGAAGATGAAGATGAAGCCACCCAAAAGATGGCACGGGCATGAATAGCTCGTAAGTGGTGGCCCTTTCGAGCCATCACCAGTATCAAGAGCTGATGCTGGAGATCTGAGGAGGTGCAAGTGCACTCAGCGTGACGGGAGATGTCTCCCATGAATGTGTCCAAGATGACGATTAAACCATCGAAAAGGTGGCACGGGCATGAATAGCCCGTAAGTGGTGGCCCTTTTGAGCCATTACCAGTATCAAGAGCTGATACTGGAGATCTGTGGAGGCGCAACTGCACCCTGCGTGACGGGAGATGTCTCCCGGACCAAGTGTCGGAGGGATGTGATGAGCGCTGACATAATATACGGGTTTCCTGACAAGATGTGAGGTGTGGCCGGCCTCCCAGCCTTCCTTCCCTATCCTCACACTGTAAGTCACGTCTTGGCCTCCAAATGTGAGAAACCTATTATGATTATTAAAGAAACGACAGGGATGTGCTTAACTTCTTACCTAACACATCTTCCTGGATGCTTTTGTAGAACTAAGCTTCAGCTTTTACAACTGTGAGTTCTCTAATACAAAGACTCCTGATCCCTCTGTTTATTATGCATGCTTGTAAAATCCACAAGGGCCGTGACGAGGATTCGAACCTACGTCCGAGAGCATCCCAGACGCTGCCTTAATCGACTGAGCTGGGCAGCGTCTGGGATGCTCTCGAATGTAGGTTCGAATCCTCGTCACGGCCCTTGTGGATTTGTTCATTTGATGCATCACGCAATTGTGATTTCTGTGTGCTTGTAAAACTCTGGTCGGAGATAGTCTCCACTATTTACCCGTCTCGTTCCTTCCACGTGACTGCTACTCTTACACTGATGAAATATTCCCTCACGTCCCTGTGGGTCATCTGCTGGTCTAGCCTTCGTACATGTCCTCAAGTTAAGCTACTACTCAATCTTAACCCCACCCTCTCTATCTGTTATTATTACCAGCAGAGTGTACTTTGTATGTCTGGGTTATGCCCCCTTTATTTCTGCTAGTTTCTAGTGTCATTAGGTACAGTTCCCTCAATATATTCTCGTTACTCAGTTCCTTCAATTCTGGGACCTAGTCTTGTGGTAAATAAGTGTCCATTCTCAATTTCCGTTGAAGCAGAAGCAGTCTCCTGGCCGGTATTGCCTATTCTACTGACAGGTTGGATATATGCTGCGTATAAGCGTTATGAAAGCATCCTTAATCTATGTTCATCAAGGTTATCCTGATGGTCGTCAACTCAGCTTATGATGCTGAGTGTTTTGTCTACTGCCAGATCCTCTTCCCTCACTGACCTTGGTAAATGCCTCTGTTTCATTATGTATTGTTCCTCCAGCTTTCTTTCACCTGTTCCCCTCCTCATGACCTTGCATTCATCTGAGGTGAAGTTCAGTAAGCATTCGTCTGACCAGGCATGCCATCAAGGTCTTACAGGAGTGTCCTACGGTCCTCGTTCGTCCTCAGTCTCTTCATAACTCTGCGTCATCAGGAAATAGTGTCACTAAATAGTCATGTTCATCGGCTAAGCCATTTTGGTACACTAGGTCTACGGGCTCACCATAGCCCGTGCTACTTGGAACTTTTTGTCCCAGGAAGCGAATCTTAAACAACAACAAACAATAACTGTACACTAGGAATAAACTGGGTCCTAGCTATGATATTTGCAGAGATCCGCTAGTAACATTTTTACCAAGGGGATATTAATAGGGTATTAAAAGTATCAACTCAAGACAGAACACGAAACTATGGGTATAAATTGCATAAGTCTAGATTTAGGAAAAACCAAGAGAAAATACTGGTTCGGTAACAGGGTTGCTGATTTGTAGAACCAACTACCATGTAACATAATAGAAATAGGATCCCTTGATTGTTTCAAGCGTAGGTTGGACAGGTATATGAGTGAGATTGTGTGGTTGTAGATAGGAGCTGCCTCGTGTGGGCCAGTGGACCTTCTGCAGTTACCTTCATTCTTATGTTCTCATTCCTCCAGGTCGACTTTCTCACTTTGCTACTTTTTGTGAGGTGTTGAGTGAGTATACACGCGGGCAAGTGGGTCACCGCCAGGGTGTAAGACACCACCCAGTGGACACACCAGGGGCCAGATTCACGAAGTAGTTACGCAAGCACTTACGAACCTGGGGCCAGATTCACGAAGTAGTTACGCAAGCACTTACGAACCTGGGGCCAGATTCACGAAGTAGTTACGCAAGCACTTACGAACTGGTACATCTTTTCTCAATCTTTGGCGGCTAAGTTTACAATTATTAAACAGTTAATGAGCTCCGAAGCACCAGGAGGCTGTTTATAACAATAACAACAGTTGATTGGTAAGTTTTCATGCTTGTAAACTGTTTAATAAATGTAACCAAAGCCGTCAAAGATTGAGGAAAGATGTACACGTTCGTAAGTACTTGCGTAACTGCTTCGTGAATCTGGCCCCAGGACAGGAACACTGTACACCTCCTCCGTCGCACTCAACATTTAACACTTCTTATACATCATTAACCATGTCAACACAAAGGCAAAAAAAAAAAAAAAAAAAAAAAAAAAAAAAAAAAAAAAAAAAAAAAAAAAAAAAAAAAAAACATAAGACGAGTGGTGTCTCAAATTCGATTTCTCGAGGCTTTTACAAAGGTATAAACAAAGTACTTATATATTACTCAAGAAACCGAGAAGGTAAGTTTATAAGAGATCAGATTTAATTAGGAGTGAACCTAATCGCATCTGGCTTGAAAGAATCAATTATAATTGATTGACAATTTGGGCAATAAGGGGTAGGTTCCCTTTCCATCAATGCCCATGAGTTAACCTAGAATAGGCAGTACTCAAAGAGGGTTCGTGATGTTTCCCATTTTCAATTATTATATGAGGAAAACATGGTTTCCCATTTTCAATTATTATATGAGGAAAAAATGACGTTTCCCATTTTCAATTATGAGGAAAAAAATGACGTTTCCCATTTTCAATTATGAGGAAAAAATGACGTTTCCCATTTTCAATTATGAGGAAAAAATGACGTTTCCCATTTTCAATTATGAGGAAAAAAATGACGTTTCCCATTTTCAATTATGAGGAAAAAATGATGTTTCCCATTTTCAATTATTATGATATGAGGAAAACCAATCTGAAACCTCCGGACTGACTGCGAGAAGTTTATCATCTGACGCACTAACCCACTTCTGTCTCAATAGTGTAAATAAAGCTGAACGTATTATTGGGAGGTAATAACGATAAGACAAGGCTTATCCTATCGTTCTTCTGTCCTTGCTTGTTCGACAATTAGGCTTCAAGAGCAGACCGTATGTCTGAAGACAGAGATTGCTATATTCCTTTTCATTAGGCAGCAATCAAAACTGTACATGTTGGTGCAACTACAACAAATAAAACTTATACAGTAGGTCGCAGTGTTGTATATTAGGCTGTAATAGAATACCAATAAAACAGGATGTGGATTTTTTGGTGCAGAAAAATGAGCTGAAAATTATACATGTGGCTCCTGTAAAGATTCCTGCAGACACAACCCTCCCTGCCTGCTGGACTATGGTGTTCCAGCAGACACAAACTCTCTTTGCCTGCTGGACTATGGTGTTCCAGCAGACACAACTCTCCCTGCCCGCTGGACTATGGTGTTCCAGCAGACACAACTTTCCCTGCCCGCTGGACTATGGTGTTCCAGCAGACAACTCTCCCTGCCTGCTGAACTATGGTGCTCCAGCAGACACAACTCTCCCTGCCCGCTGGACTATGGTGTTCCAGCAGACAACTCTCCCTGCCTGCTGAACTATGGTGCTCCAGCAGACACAACTCTCCCTGCCCGCTGGACTATGGTGTTCCAGCAGACACAACCCTTCCTGCCTGCTGGACTATGGTGTTCCAGCAGACACAACCCTTCCTGCCTGCTGGACTATGGTGTTCCAGCAGACACAACTCTCCCTGCCCGCTGGACTATGGTGTTCCAGCAGACACAACTCTCCCTGCCCGCTGGACTATGGTGTTCCAGCAGACACAACTCTCCCTGCCTGCTGGACTATGGTGCTCCAGCAGACAGAACTCTCCCTGCCTGCTGGACTATGGTGCTCCAGCAGACAGAACTCTCCCTGCCTGCTGGACTATGGTGTTCCAGCAGACACAACTCTCCCTGCCTGCTGGACTATGGTGTTCCAGCAGACACAACTCTCCCTGCCTGCTGGACTATGGTGTTCCAGCAGACACAACTCTCCCTGCCTGCTGGACTATGGTGTTCCAGCAGACACAACTCTCCCTGCCTGCTGGACTATGGTGTTCCAGCAGACACAACCCTCCCTGCCTGCTGGACTATGGTGTTCCAGCAGACACAACTCTCCCTGCCCGCTGGACTATGGTGTTCCAGCAGACACAACTCTCCCTGCCTGCTGGACTATGGTGCTCCAGCAGACAGAACTCTCCCTGCCTGCTGGACTATGGTGCTCCAGCAGACAGAACTCTCCCTGCCTGCTGGACTATGGTGTTCCAGCAGACACAACTCTCCCTGCCTGCTGGACTATGGTGTTCCAGCAGACACAACTCTCCCTGCCTGCTGGACTATGGTGTTCCAGCAGACACAACTCTCCCTGCCTGCTGGACTATGGTGTTCCAGCAGACACAACTCTCCCTGCCTGCTGGACTATGGTGTTCCAGCAGACACAACCCTCCCTGCCTGCTGGACTATGGTGTTCCAGCAGACACAACTCTCCCTGCCTGCTGGACTATGGTGTTCCAGCAGACACAACTCTCCCTGCCTGCTGGACTATGGTGTTCCAGCAGACACAACCCTCCCTGCCTGCTGGACTATGGTGCTCCAGCAGACACAACCCTCCCTGCCCGCTGGACTATGGTGTTCCAGCAGACACAACTCTCCCTGCCTGCTGGACTATGGTGTTCCAGCAGACACAACCCTCCCTGCATGCTGGACTATGGTGTTCCAGCAGACACAACTCTCCCTGCCTGCTGGACTATGGTGTTCCAGCAGACACAACTCTCCCTGCCTGCTGGACTATGGTGTTCCAGCAGACACAACTCTCCCTGCCTGCTGGACTATGGTGTTCCAGCAGACACAACTCTCCCTGCCTGCTGGACTATGGTGTTCCAGCAGACACAACCCTCCCTGCCTGCTGGACTATGGTGCTCCAGCAGACACAACCCTCCCTGCCCGCTGGACTATGGTGTTCCAGCAGACACAACTCTCCCTGCCTGCTGGACTATGGTGTTCCAGCAGACACAACTCTCCCTGCCTGCTGGACTATGGTGTTCCAGCAGACACAACTCTCCCTGCCTGCTGGACTATGGTGTTCCAGCAGACACAACTCTCCCTGCCTGCTGGACTATGGTGTTCCAGCAGACACAACTCTCCCTGCCTGCTGGACTATGGTGTTCCAGCAGACACAACTCTCCCTGCCTGCTGGACTATGGTGTTCCAGCAGACACAACTCTCCCTGCCTGCTGGACTATGGTGTTCCAGCAGACACAACTCTCCCTGCCTGCTGGACTATGGTGTTCCAGCAGACACAACTCTCCCTGCCTGCTGGACTATGGTGTTCCAGCAGACACAACTCTCCCTGCCTGCTGGACTATGGTGTTCCAGCAGACACAACTCTCCCTGCCTGCTGGACTATGGTGTTCCAGCAGACACAACTCTCCCTGCCTGCTGGACTATGGTGTTCCAGCAGACACAACTCTCCCTGCCTGCTGGACTATGGTGTTCCAGCAGACACAACTCTCCCTGCCTGCTGGACTATGGTGTTCCAGCAGACACAACTCTCCCTGCCTGCTGGACTATGGTGCTCCAGCAGACACAACTCTCCCTGCCTGCTGGACTATGGTGTTCCAGCAGACACAACTCTCCCTGCCTGCTGGACTATGGTGTTCCAGCAGACACAACTCTCCCTGCCTGCTGGACTATGGTGTTCCAGCAGACACAACTCTCCCTGCCTGCTGGACTATGGTGTTCCAGCAGACACAACTCTCCCTGCCTGCTGGACTATGGTGTTCCAGCAGACACAACTCTCCCTGCCTGCTGGACTATGGTGTTCCAGCAGACAGAAGGATACACTAACAAAGACAGACAATCTACATATGGTTCCTATAAAAAAAAGTCAGTGTATTCGAAGGTTTCTCATAAACTACAAAATAATATATATGTATTTGCACAACGTCCAAAGTAAGGCCAGGTGAATGTATGATAAACTGTACGATATTCCAGCGTTGCGTATCGTACAGTTTCCCTCAGCCAGTGACGGCCCACGAAGGAATATCCCCGAGAATAAAATCTAAAAGAACCTGCCTAAAGTTATTGCCAGGTTACTGAGGGTCAAAGAGAACTTAACAGGTAAGATTTGCTTTACTGGACACACACCGTGGCTGCTTGAGGCTTCCTCACTCCGTGTCTTGGCTCATTTCCAAGATGGAGAGCGACAGCCTCTTGCATGAACCAACTGTTTTATAGTTCTACCCTCCCTGTAGTGGGTAGCATGGAGCTTGTGTTTACGCTTCTCGACGTTCATCTTGGTCCACTACTGACCTTCCCCCCTCGATGATATTCCACAACAATTGCTTATCTCCCGGCTACCTATTTACTGCTCGGTGAAATAAAACTTGCCCAATCATTTCTGTCCCGTCCGGGAATCAAACGCAGGATCCTGGATTGTGAGCCGAGGACGCAGACCACTGACAGGGAGTGTAAGATGATAATAATTATAGCAGTCCCCCGTGGCGCAGTGGTAAAACACTAGACCCACGCATCGCCAGCGATTTGGCCTGGGTTCGTTCTAACCAAAGCTGTGTAGATGGCATTGAAAGAGCCCTGGTGTAGCAGGCGATGAGTCACAATAACGTGGCTGAAGTATGTTGACCAGACCACACACTAGAAGGTGAAGGGACGACGACGTTTCGGTCCGTCCTGGACCATTCTCAAGTCAATTGAGAATGGTCCAGGACGGACCGAAACGTCGTCGTCCCTTCAACTTCTAGTGTGTGGTCTGGTCAACAGCCCTTGTGTAGGTTTCTAAACGACGTTCTAATAGTAACCATCATTCCAATTGTAAATAAGGCACCCGTGTTCATGTGTACCTCTGGAGATAGTGGTGGAATTATACATCCATGCCCAATAGCCTTTTTCTCACTCAGACTCCTGCAGTTGCCCTTATGGTGCAGAGATCTCCTAGTCTCCTTTCTCACTCTCCCATCTCACACTCAGCACTGAAATGTTACAACCATTTGTTTGCCCCATTGCTGGAGTTGGTTAAGGTCTTCCTGTAACTTTCTGCAGTCGTCCTCTGTTTTTACATTCCTCATTTCCTTGGCGTCGACTGCAACCATTTGACATGTACGAGCTTACTGCTTTGGGCTACGTCATTCACATCAAGTAGGAACAGTATAGTGGCGCCAGGACCGACCCTAAGGAAGAACTCCACTTGTTACATTTCTCCAACTCGAAACCTCCTCTCATGACTCTGTTTTCTGTCCCTCAGGTACTCCCTTATAGCCAGTTCAGTGTCCTCTTCCATACTGTTCCTTTGTTACAAAGTTTATACTCTCCAGGAGTTCAATTATCTTATTCTAATTACTTTGTCTAGCACTTTACATGGAATATTTGTTAGTTCCTCTGGGGTAGTGGTGGTGGTGGTTGAGTAGTGGTTAGTTGTGGTGGCAGAAGGGGAGAGGTGGTAGTAATGGGGTAGTGGTGCAGGGTTACTGGTGGTGGTAGAGATAGTGGTAGAGGGGTAGGTGTTGTAGTAGAGTGGAAGTTGTGGTGGTAGTAGAGAGTTAGTGGTGTTGGTAGCGGGGTAGTGGTGTTGGTAGCGGGTTAGTAGTGGTGGTGGTGGTGTGGGAGAGCTGCCAGCTACCGCCAGTGAGGGGCAGTGACTGGTGGTGGTGGTGGGAGGAAGAGAGTGTTGTCCTGACCGAGCCGTGCGAGGAGCTCCTGCAGTAGGTCCACCAGCAGCTCTCAGTCTCACTCCCAGCTCCCACACATGCACACACACACACACGCGCACACCACTCTCCACAACACATCTGACGGCTCATATACCTCCCGTGCCTCCAGCGAGTGTTACAAGTGCCGAACATGACCTGTAGACAATGTGGCCTTTGCTAGGCAGTGAGAGGGTGTTGTGGTGTAGCACAGTGTGTTGAGGGTGTGTGTGCAGATGTGTGAGGTGTAGTGAGAGGTCTAGTGGGTGTAAGGTGGTGACTTCTCAGGTGTAGAGGTCAACACCCTCCGGCCTGCCTAGAAGAGGGACCAACTCACGCTGGGTCTGACCAATGACACAATCTCATTGTCTCAAACTTCGGCCAGCTACCTAGTGTACATCGTTATTCAAATATCGCTGAACTTCAAGCTATTTTACGGTTATTTTTGCTCTATCGAAGGCGAGAGGACCTCGGGGAATATCGCCAAGCCTCACCGCTCTTCTCCAAACGTCGCCGACATCTTTTAAATCATCACAATGATCTATCTTCAGGTAGGTCGAATTCATTTGACATCTTGTCCACTTTTGTTTCAGATTTCTATTTCGGCGAATTCTACCTCACTCTCTCTCTAACTGTACTTGACATACTGACAAAATCTCAAAATACATATTTTGTCGGCGCGAAGCCGGGCAAAATGACACGTGTCACCTGCCTGACACTAGTGTGAGGAACTAGAAAGCAGCAAGCCGGGAGGACTGTGCAGCACAGTGACTGTGGCACAGTATTCACCTTCCTGGGGTGTGGTTGACACGGCCGGAACGAGACCACCAAAACAAAAGACGAGCGATGCCGAAGGTTTAACAATTCAGTTGATGTTTTATGTAAATTGGTGGCGCGCGTGCTAACCTAGATGTACTGAGAGGATCACGCTCCAGTAGTACAACAAGTACTTTACAAGGTTGTGCTTTATCTTGGAGCCACGGGAGACATCTCCCGTCACGCAGGGTGCAGTCGCACCTCCACAGATCTCCAGTATCAGCTCTTGATACTGGTAATGGCTCAAAAGGGCCACCACTTACGGGCTATTCATGCCCTTGCCACCTCTTGGGTGGCTTAATCTTTATCAATCATCATCATCATCTTGGAGCCAGCCTATCAGTGACTACGAGGACATGAGGTCTATAGCTCTTTATGTTGCGCCTAGCAGCCTTCTTCTTGTGCTACAGTTTTATCTCACGTTCTAAATCTTTCTCGGGTGTGGCCTTAAAGTTGTGGCTGGAGGTGGCTTCACAACTTCTCTCAGTGCTTGCCACTTGTTCACCTCCCGCTGGCTACGAGTACTACAGTTTTTCGACTAAGTTATTTAAGTGTTTTTTGTTACTATTATTTTTCTACCACAGACGTGGCCACACATTTATAATGGTAACCATTAACACATATATATTTTCTTCTATCCTCCAAGGACAGTTAGAGATCTGTTAAACATAGAGTTCAGTGATTTATTGAACCATCAGCCACAGAACGTGATTGTAATTCTGTTAAAATATATAGATTTATGTCTGTTCTACATAAAGAGTGTTCGGGGTATGTTCTTTTATACATAGTGATTCAGGTGAACGGTCTTCACACCGGCTAGCGGCCGTTCTGGTAACACGTTCTCAACCGACCTATTTATTGCAACCCGTCCTCGACTCAAGTCCATTACATCCAGCGGTCGACCCCGCAGACGCACTCATAAATTTTTACATGCTGTTCATTCCAAACGGGAATTTTCTCAAATATAAATTAATATTATGATATATTAGCATATTGTGCATATATAGGCATAGGTTACGTTAGGTTCTGTTGGCGATTATTTTCATTTGTAGTACGTGGGTGAAGCATTTACAGCGTTGTGGTTCGAACAAAATTCGTCAGTGAAGCACTTGTTCCGGATATGTTCGAACGTCAGCAGTTGTGAGTCGTGTGTAAACCGTTTTTCATTCATAAACACCTGGGGGGTTTGGCGGGTGCATGGAATCACTTTTGGGTCTTTGGAGGACGGGCTGGTCATCCATGGTCTCTTGTCCAGTGCCTCGATTGTCCCTCTTGTGTCATCAATATACAAGATCAATCTAGAGGGTCCCGGGGTAGTACAATCGGGTTCGGTCTCGACGCCCAATCGAGAATACGGGGTTCGAATCCCGACGGGACAGAAATGGTTGGGCACATTTCCTTTCACCTAATGCACATGTCCACCCAGCAGCAAGTAGGTACTCAGGAGATAGTCAGCTTGTTGTGGGGGGGGGGGGGAGGGTTGCCTCCTGGGCGGGGTCGGTAATACACTCTGGCTGCCTGTCCCCCGACACAATGAATTATTATTATTATTATTATTAATACCTCTTGTCCCGGGACCAGATTCACGAAGCAGTTACGCAAGCACTTACGAACGAGTCCATCTTTTCTCAATCTTTGGCGGCTTTGTTTACAATTATTAAACAGTTAATGAGTTCCGAAGCACCAGGAGGCTGTTTATAACAACAACAACAGTTTATTGGCAAGTTGTCATGCTTGTAAACTGTTTAATAAATGTAACCAAAGCCGTCAAAGATTGAAGGAAAGATGTACACGTTCGTAAGTGCTTGCGTAGCTGCTTCGTGAATCTGGCTCCAGGTGTCTAGTGGCACGTGTGTAACTCTAGTGTCATCCACGGATGACACTAGAGTCACACACACGTGCGCCGTCTGTCACTCTAGTGTACCAGACGTGTTCTGGTGTCAAGTGGCACTATAGTGGCTATATGGTTGTGGGGAAGATATAGAATGGCTGGGAGGGGGGGGGGGGTTGTGGAGCAGGTATGAAGGGTGGATTATAGAGCAGGTATGGGGGGGGGGAGAGAAGTAGGGGGGCGTGTCCGTTATGCTGGACTGCTGCTGCCCCCCCCCCCCCCGGGTAATGATGGGAGAAGCAGCGGTCACCTGTAGCCGCTCTAGCTGACTATACCACTGCACCCGATGTCGTTCTTAATAGTGGTCGTAGTTATTAGGGAAGTTGTTGTAGCAGTACTGGTTATAATCTATATATATATTAACACCAGTAGTGATTGATGCAGCGTAGTGGTCGGCACAGTCGGCTCACAACCGAGCGGTCCCGGGTTCGACACCCCAGGTAGGGACGAGATGTATCCCGTTTACATAAACAAAGGCCAAAAGTGATTCCATACGGCCACCTAACCTTCCCTGTTGATGAATGTAAACGGTTTACACACGACTCACAACTGATGACGTTCGAACACTTCCGGAACAAGTGCTTCGCTGACGAATTGTGTTCGAACCACAACGCTGTAAATGCTTCACCCACGCACTACAAATACAAATAATCGCCAACAGAACCTAAACACCTAACCAATGCCTATATATCCACAGTATGCTAAGATAAAACAACATTAATTTATATTCGAGAAAATTCCTACTTTGAATGAACAGCATGTTAAAATTGATGAAATGCATCTTTGGGGTCGACCGCTGGATGGAATGAACACGGCCTGAGAACGGGTTAAGATGTGCGTTAAACTTAACTTTCCGTTCCACTCAGCTCTTCCTCACACTAGAAAAATCATATATTTCATTCTCACTTCCGAAGCTAAAATAAATCTGGAAATAAATTCACACGACTGAAAATCGCTACAAAAACTACAAAATACAAAATAAAAATACAGCAAATACAGCGTAATGCTGACAATTACAGGGGTTAAGACCTCAAAAATATTAAAGAGCTGCCAAACATCAGCGGTAAAATTTACACATTGCCAAATCTGAACATGAAACAAAAGATTGACATTTATTTACATTTTGCTCCAGCAAAGACGCGTGTAAATACTTTGTTGTAAATACTGTGTTGTAAACACCGTTGCAGGTGTATGGAAGAGGTGGGCTGCAGGTGCAACCCGTTCTCGCACTTTCTTACAGTCAATATTGACTAATTAAATACGTGCATATGTGACATACTAGTTTACCTTGAAAAGCTTCATAGAAAACACCGACCTTACCTAACCTTCTTAGTATGTTAAGATAAGCATCTTATTGCTTCGTAATTACAATTATTACTTAACCTATTATAGGTATAGGTTAAGTAATAATTGTAATTACGAAGCAATAAGATGCTTATCTTAACATACTAAGAAGATTAGGTAAGGTCGGTGTTTTCTATGAAGCTTTTCAAGGTAAACTAGTATGTTTAGTATGTCACATATGCACGTATTTAATAAGTCAGTATTGACTATACGAAAGTGCGAGAACGGGTTGGCAGGTGGCACATGACACGCCGCGTCCAGCCACCGTCCCCAGTACACCTACACAAATATGGAAGTGTTCGGGTGTGAATGTAAATAGGAACACTTTTCCATGAGCCAAGAGGTTTTCGAACGGTTTCTCAACTTTAGCGTTGTGCGTAGAACATTTACCGTTGACGAGTGAAGAGTCTGAACATTTACCGTTGACGAGTGAAGAGTCTGAACGTTTACCGTTGACGAGTGAAGAGTCTGAACATTTACCGTTGACGAGTGAAGAGTCTGAACGTTTACCGTTGACGAGTGAAGAGTCTGAACGTTTACCGTTGACGAGTGAAGAGTCTGAACGTTCCCACTTAATGATTTCATTAACTAAAAGTTCCCCATTTAAAGCTTACTCTATTACTTTTATTTTTGTTACAGAACAAATGTGAAAAAAACATAATACAACCCAAATGTTGTTGTTGTTAATTACTGATGTTGTTAGTCTTCTTGTGGTTATGTTCTTGTTGAAGCTGTTGTTAATGTTGTTGAAGATGTTGTGGAGGTTGTTAATGTTGTTGTGGAGGTTGTTAATGTTGTTGTTAATGTTGTTGAAGATGTTGTTAATGTTGTTGAAGATGTTGTGGAGGTTGTTAATGTTGTTGTGGAGGTTGTTAATGTTGTTGAAGATGTTGTTAATGTTGTTGAAGATGTTGTGGAGGTTGTTAATGTTGTTGTGGAGGTTGTTAATGTTGTTGTTAATGTTGTTAATGTTGTTGAAGATGTTGTGGAGGTTGTTAATGTTGTTGTGGAGGTTGTTAATGTTGTTGTTGTTAATTACTGATGTTGTTAGTCTTCTTGTGGTTCTTGTTGAAGCTGTTGTTAATGTTGTTGAAGATGTTGTGGAGGTTGTTAATGTTGTTGTTAATGTTGTTAATGTTGTTGAAGATGTTATTAATGTTGTTGTTAATGTTGTTGAAGATGTTATTAATGTTATGGAGGTTGTTAATGTTGTTGAAGATGTTGTTAATGTTGTTGAAGATGTTATTAATGTTATGGAGGTTGTTAATGTTGTTGAAGATGTTGTTAATGTTGTTGAAGATGTTGTTAATGTTGTTGAAGATGTTGTTAATGCTGTTGAAGATGTTGAAGATGTTGTTGAAGATGTTGTTAATGTTGTTGAAGATGTTGTTAATGTTGTTGAAGATGTTGTTAATGCTGTTGAAGATGTTGAAGATGTTGTTGAAGATGTTGTTAATGTTGTTGAAGATGTTGTTAATGCTGTTGAAGATGTTGAAGATGTTGTTAATGCTGTTGAAGATGTTGAAGATGTTGTTGAAGATGTTGTTAATGTTGTTGAAGATGTTGTTAATGCTGTTGAAGATGTTGAAGATGTTGAAGATGTTGTTAATGTTGTTGAAGATGATGTTGTTGGTGTTTTTGAGAATCTTGTTGTTAAAGTTACCGATGTTGTTAGTGATGTTACTGGTGTTAAGGATGTTATTGTTGCTGTAGTGGGAACCACCGGCCCCAATATAGCAATAAACTGTCAACTACACTACAGAGAAATAACCATTTCATTCACCTGAGCACTATAGGAGTCTCGAACCGTCGACCCACGAGCGTGAGCCAGAAGCTCTATATCAAGCGTGCTATGAGTGGCCTTAATAAGGAAGACTTCCAAGAAGCAACTAACAGCTATCCAGTTGGAATTTTCGACCTCTCCAGCTCAGAGCAATTAGTCACTAATTACTCTGAGCTTAAGTAGTTCCTTTGCTACATATAAACATACATATATATTAAGAATAAATGGAAGGGAGTACCACCACTGGCTGGACGAAAGGGGACCCTTAGCCTCGGAGGAAAGCACACATAACCCATTAGAGGGAATGTTTAGGTCCCCTACAATACAGTTCCTATCATTTTTTCCCCCTACTACCCTCCTAGGAGGCCTGGTCGATGACCGGGCCGCGGGGACACTAAGCCCCGGAAGCACCTCAAGGTAAGGTCCCCCCCCCTTCCTCTTTTGTTGTGTTTTATTTGATATTTAAACATATTAATTCCGATCATTTCTACCCACACAGGTGTGGTGGCGTGTGGCGGCGGCTGTGGTGGTGGTGGTGGGCAGTGGGGCCACCACCACCACACAGGTGTGGTGGCGTGTGGCGGCGGCTGTGGTGGTGGTGGTGGGCAGTGGGGCCACCAAGCCTATTGTCGACCCTGGTGAGTTAACAATAAATTGAGAGAAAAATAAGCAGACATTAAATGGACAAACGAATTGACAGATATGTCGTAGCGATACATTAGTCTTTAAATGTTTCAAATATATTATATAATTATATATATTACATATGACAGTGTCAGACCACGGAGGAAAATTGAAACAGGAATTTTCTTAAGTACTTTCGTATATTAATACTCCTTCTGAAGATGTATTAATATATGAAAGTACTTAAGGAAATTCTTGTTTCAATTTTTCCTCCGTGGTCTGACACTGTCACATCTTTAATCACGTGTTTATTTTCGTGATATACACATATATTGTATATATCTGTGGTATGTTAGAGTTGTGGGATGTTAGAGCAGCGTCATTAAAGAGCGTTGTAATGTTAGAGCTGTGTTAGTTTAGAGCTGGAACACATCTCAGAGATGTGTGACATATTGTAATTGTTACACATGTGTGGCGTTGATAGAGGTGCCACTATGGGGCACTATCCCCCCCACGAAAGGGGTGGTAGGGGGAGGCACCATTAGCATCTAGCTGGATCTCTTGCAATATGTCGCAGTCAATGTGTAAGACAGAATAATTAATCGTATTCACTTTTATCTGGCGACCTCTTTAAGTGCCTTGTTTACATCCGGGCGCTATCTTGTTATCACGACTTTCCTCGAGCCGTGGTAATTATCTCCCGTTAACAGGACTGTTCCTGCTACAAGGGTGACGAGATGCACCCTTGGTAACATTACCTCCCGTTAACAGGACTGTTCCTGCTACAAGGGTGACGAGATGCAGTCTTGGTAACATTACCTCCCGTTAACAGGACTGTTCCTGCTACAAGGGTGACGAGATGCAGTCTTGGTAACATTACCTCCCGTTAACAGGACTGTTCCTGCTACAAGGGTGACGAGATGCAGTCTTGGTAACATTACCTCCCGTTAACAGGACTGTTCGTGATCCAGGGGGTGACGAGCTGCCTCAACGGGACGGGCTACTGCATGCTGGGTAACAACTGCTCGGTGGACGTGGACTTCCTGCCCGACGCCACGGGCGGCCACTGTAAGGGACTCAGGGACGCCTTCACCCCCAACATCGACTTCGTCTGTTGCAGGTGACTGTACAGCTTGTCTCTCGCTGTTCACACACACTTGTCATGCACGGCCAGCATCCCTATCTCTCTCTCTCTCCCCACGGCCAGCATCCCTATCTCTCTCTCTCTCCCCACGGCCAGCATCCCTATCTCTCTCTCTCCCCACGGCCAGCATCCCTATCTCTCTCTCTCTCCCCACGGCCAGCATCCCTATCTCTCTCTCTCCCCACGGCCAGCATCCCTATCTCTCTCTCTCTCCCCACGGCCAGCATCCCTATCTCTCTCTCCCCACGGCCAGCATCCCTCTCTCTCTCTCTCTCCCCACGGCCAGCATCCCTATCTCTCTCTCTCTCCCCACGGCCAGCATCCCTATCTCTCTCTCCCCACGGCCAGCATCCCTATCTCTCTCTCTCTCCCCACGGCCAGCATCCCTCTCTCTCTCCCCACGGCCAGCATCCCTCTCTCTCTCCCCACGGCCAGCATCCCTCTCTCTCTCCCCACGGCCAGCATCCCTCTCTCTCTCTCTCTCCCCACGGCCAGCATCCCTATCTCTCTCTCTCCCCACGGCCAGCATCCCTCTCTCTCTCCCCACGGCCAGCATCCCTATCTCTCTCTCTCTCCCCACGGCCAGCATCCCTCTCTCTCTCCCCACGGCCAGCATCCCTCTCTCTCTCCCCACGGCCAGCATCCCTCTCTCTCTCCCCACGGCCAGCATCCCTCTCTCTCTCCCCACGGCCAGCATCCCTATCTCTCTCTCCCCACGGCCAGCATCCCTCTCTCTCTCCCCACGGCCAGCATCCCTCTCTCTCTCCCCACGGCCAGCATCCCTCTCTCTCTCCCCACGGCCAGCATCCCTCTCTCTCTCCCCACGGCCAGCATCCCTATCTCTCTCTCCCCACGGCCAGCATCCCTCTCTCTCTCCCCACGGCCAGCATCCCTATCTCTCTCTCCCCACGGCCAGCATCCTTCCCTCTCCCCCCCCCCCCGCCCCACGGCCAGCATCCCTCCCTCTCCCCCCCCCCCGCCCCACGGCCAGCATCCACCCCCCAAACTCTCTCCCAAGGACACTGAACCTGTTTTTTTTTCCAGTTACTCCTCGTCCTATCTTCACTTATTATATAATCTTCTGACAAGATTATATTCATTACTTTTTCTTACCTTGTTGCTACTGTGTTTGCTTTTAAAGGAACGGCTTGATTTTGTATTGTCAACGTCGATTTTCTCTCTTGTTCTCTATCTCTCCAGTACCTCTCTCTCTCTCTCTCTCTCTCCCCCTCCCTACACTCCTCTCTCACCACAAGCTATACTATTACGGGAACACAATATAATCACCTACAACATTTATTATAGCCTTTATAAAGCATTCTTTAAATGTGTAAAAATTAAGAGAACTTTGTCTTAAGACAAATATAATAAGCACAATTAGAGCTCCATTAGACAATGAGAGGTGGGGGGGGGGCTGGCTTGCAGGGTCGATTACAAGTTTTCAAATTCACTACTCAGTCGATCTACTTTTGAAATGGTTTATTGTCAGCTTTTTATTATCTCTTTCGCTGTAGTTCATTGTGTGCGCTCACCTCCTGTATGTTAATTATGTTGATCTGTAACATTCCTGTGGTTTACCTGTGCCTCTCTCAAGTGTCCTCTCGTGCCTCCCTGCTTTATACGAGAGAGAGAGAGAGAGAGAGAGAGAGAGAGAGAGAGAGAGAGAGAGAGAGGGGGGGGGAGGGAGAGAGAGAGAGAGGGGGGGAGGGAGAGAGAGAGAGAGGGGGGGAGGGAGAGAGAGAGAGAGGGGGGGAGGGAGAGAGAGAGAGGGGGGGGGAGGGAGATAGAGAGAGGGAGAGGGAGAGAAAGAGGGGGGGGGAGAGAGGGAGAGAGAGAGAGAGAGAGAGAGAGAGAGAGAGAGAGAGAGAGAGAGAGAGAGAGAGAGAGAGAGAGAGAGAGAGAGAGAGAGAGAGAGAGAGAGAGAGAGGGGGAGAGAGAGGGGAGAGAGAGGGGAGAGAGAGGAGAGAGAGAGGAGAGAGGAGAGAGAGAGGAGAGAGAGGGAGAGAGAGTGGAAGAGAGAGAGGGAGAGAGAGAGGAAGAGACAGAAGCAGAGAGAGAGGAAGAGACAGAAGCAGAGAGAGAGGAAGAGAGAGAGGAAGAGAGAGAGGGAGAGAGAGAGGAAGAGACAGAAGCAGAGAGAGAGGAAGAGACAGAAGCAGAGAGAGAGGAAGAGAGAGAGGAAGAGAGAGAGAGGAAGAGAGAGAGAGAGAGTTCTAGTTGCTAATTTGCAAATTTCGGCACCTTTTTGAGCTTTTTCCTTAAGATGGGGGCTCCACGATGGGGGCTCCACGATGGGGGCTCCACGATGGGGGCTCCACGATGGGGGCTCCACGATGGGGGCGGCATACAACTGGCCTCACATAGGTCGTATACAGTCATCTAAAATCCTCCTTATTAAAGTTCCTGAAGGATGTTTTGACTTTTGCCAGAGTAAAGTCTGCGGCTGATGTTATTCTAGTTATATGAGCCTCTGGAGTGAGGTTTGAGGTCATATCCACTCCCATGTCTTTTTCTCTATTCGTTATAGGGGAGGTAGTTTCCCTTCATCGTGTACTGGCCTTTCGGTCTCCTAGCTCCTGATCCCATTTTTCATCACCTTACACTTGCTGGTGTTGAACTCTAGCAGGCATTTTTTTGGGGACCAACTCCGCAGCTTGTGTTAAGTCGTCTTGGTGGATCTTACAATCCTCAACTGTCACAAGTCTTTCTTGTCAGTTTTCCATTGTGTACTACTGTTGTGTGTGTACTCACCTAGTTGTGCTTGCTTTCTTCACCTTCGGCATTTTGGTCCCGCCTCTCAACTGTCAATCTACTTGTGCACAGGTTCCTGAGCCTACTGGGCTCTATCATGTCTACATTTGAAACTGTGTATGGAATCTTCCTCGACCACATCACTTCATTTATTAACTATCCTGACCAACTAAATGAAAATAAGAATGAAAAAGTTCTTTCTAATGAATCTGTGGATCATTTGGGTACTCGGCTTCCATCTGTGTCCCCTTGTGCGAGTACTACCAGCGTTAAATAATTTCTCCTTATCTACCCTGCCAATTACCCTGGAAACTTTGTATGTGGTGATCATGTCTCCCCAAACAATTTTGTCTTCCAGAGATATGAGGTGCAACTCACGCAGCTTTTCCTCATAACTCATGCCTCTTAGTTCTAGGCCTAGTCTAGCGACATACCTTTGAACCATCTCGAGCTTCGTCCTATGCTTGAGAAGGTATGGGCTCCATGCTGGGGCCGCATACTCAAGGCTTGGTCTTACATATGTGGCGTACAAGAGTCTAAATGATTCCTTACAATAGTTTCTAAAGGCAGTCCTAATGTTAGCCGACCTTACAAACGCCGCAACGCTTAGCTCGCATGTATTATTTTTAGGAAAATAGTTCTTTTGTATTTATTATTTCCTTGACATATACATATTCTGTATATTCTATATAAGCAATTAATAAGATAATAAGAAAATATTAATTACTTATTTGGTTCAAAACAATTTATACAAGCATTTTTCAGATTATCTGAGCAACTTTTGTAATTTGATAACTTTATGTAAATTAACCGGTGTGTCTTGCTTCTTCCTGCAGATATAACCCGCTGGGGAAGGCGACGAGCGAGCCGCCCACCACCACCCTCGCCTCCTTCACCATCACCGACGCCTTCTCCGTCCTCGACGAGTACGTCCTCCAACAGCAGCAACAGGTAAACAACACACATGTTAAAGCCATAATAAAGACGAACTCTCACGATCGGCGACGACGTTCCAATTTCTGTACGTGCTCTATGCGAACTGGGCTGCAGGCGAGCTGCGAAACCTGCAGTGAGTGGACCAGTCATGGGGACTAGTTTCGTGATGGCGATACTCTAGCTGCTGCTACTGCTGGTGTCCCTGCTCCGTCCTTTCCTCCTTGTCTTCAGGTTCCTGCTGCTATGTCCTCTCCTTCTGCTGCCACGTCCTCTCCTTCTGCTGCCACGTCCTCTCCTTCTGCTGCCACGTCCTCTCCTTCTGCTGCCACGTCCTCTCCTTCTGCTGCTACGTCCTCTTCTTCTGCTGCCACGTCCTCTCCTTCTGCTGCCACGTCCTCTCCTTCTGCTGCCACGTCCTCTCCTTCTGCTGCCACGTCCTCTCCTTCTGCTGCCACGTCCTCTCCTTCTGCTGCCACGTCCTCTCCTTCTGCTGCTACGTCCTCTTCTTCTGCTGCCACGTCCTCTCCTTCTGCTGCTACGTCCTCTTCTTCTGCTGCCACGTCCTCTCCTTCTGCTGCCACGTCCTCTTCTTCTGCTGCCACGTCCTCTTCTTCTGCTGCCACGTCCTCTCCTTCTGCTGCTACGTCCTCTTCTTCTGCTGCCACGTCCTCTCCTGCTGCCACGTCCTCTTCTTCTGCTGCCACGTCCTCTTCTTCTGCTGCCACGTCCTCTTCTTCTGCTGCCACGTCCTCTTCTTCTGCTGCCACGTCCTCTTCTTCTGCTGCTACGTCCTCTTCTTCTGCTGCCACGTCCTCTCCTTCTGCTGCCACGTCCTCTCCTTCTGCTGCCACGTCCTTTTCGTCTGCTCCTGCTGCTCCGTCGTCTCCTTACCGTGAGAAAGTGAGGTGACATGTGCCCGCCACGAAAACATTAAATACCTCGGGACATTCAAGTTATACAGTGCCGGAAAACTGATCATAGATATCACCAAGTTTATTACGACATTCAAACAAAATACGGTGATTGATATTGAAACTTTGTTACAAAATCAATACCCCTTATAACTCACCCATTTGCTTCTTGTAAATGAGGAAGGAGTAGTTCGGACAAAATCCAACAGCCAAATATATAGCTCGGGACATATAACATTCTCTGTAACTGGCTGACACTATAATTATAAGGTGTGTGAAGGATAGATGAATTTGTTAATGTAATAATCTCCGGTAAGGTCTGATAAAAGACCTTTTGTGCCCTCTGTAATCCTTTTTTGCGCTACCGCTCACAGGATGAGTATGGGGTGCACCATAAACTAGCCATCTCCGGGGAAACAATAATAATAATAATAATAAAACACTTGGTGAGCGTGGTGAGGTGCAAGCAGATCTCGGTGAGTAGGTGGAGTAGGTGTGAGGGTAGGGGCCCACCTACCCTCTCACTCAACAAACAATTATAATTATAATATAATTAACATAATTATAACATGTTGGAGAAAGAAGATCCCCATCAATTGTGTGAACACTTTTTTTTTTCTTTAAGCTGATTTAAGACACATCCTGAGGTATATTTAGCACGCGGATATGAAAGATAATTGTTACAAAGTTGACCCACAACAAACGAGGCAAGTTTACTGTATGCACATATGAAACAGTCAACAATGTCATTCTCATCAAATATCTTAAGAGACTTACCTAACTCAGCCGGAAGTGAAGAAAACCCATAATGACGAAGATAAATCATTCAAGACCCCATACACGACTTGCCTTAACCGTGAGCTGAACTTGGCATTGATACAGCCTCACAAACAGGAGTTAATTACATATATTTGTCTTCATGTGGTACATATGTTGACACAGATGTAGCCTTTAGCAGGTCTTGCTGGAGACTTGTCTTACACTTGACGTAAACTACGCACTGTTAATTCCGAGGCCAGAATGTTGAGCCCGCACCTGTCCTGTAACAGAGACAACTTCATTGTTGTTAATTGCATTTTTAGCAACGTATTGCAGACGAGGAGTCACAATAACGTGGCAGAAATATGTTGACCATGTAACGGGGGGTGGGGGAAATAACTCTATCTTGTCCATTATTCCACCCCCCAGTTAACTAACGAGGCCGGGGGAAACAGCTCTCTCTAGTCCGTTATCCCGTCCCCAGTTAGCTAACTATTCTAGAGCACCTCCAGAGTTCCTAAGGCAACCTCTCTCGTTCAACACCTTGTAACCTAGGTATTCGACTACCTAGGTGCTAAGACTACAAGGCGTCGTAACTGGATCAGCTACCCGAAACTCCAGAGAGAACTCTATATTACAGAATCATTGCCACAAACGTATAAGAGAAAACGAGAGGAAAGAAATGAAATGTGAAGTAATTAGTGAGGGTTTGGGGTGAGAGGCAGAGAGGTGGGAGGAGCGAGGAGGGTCATTAGTTGAAAGTGAGAGTTTAGAGATGGGTGGAGGGAGAGGTGTAGATAGGTAGAAGTAGAAGAGTAGATAGAAGTTGTAGAAAGTAGATAGTAGAAGACGAAATGCTGCCACCATCCATTCATGATCATTACATACAAGACAAGGAATGGAACTTGCCTGTATCACAAAATTCTCAAAGGATGTTATCATGAGTTCATTATTAGTATGTTCCCTCTGTACCATGTATCAACTCCAAACATGTACTCATTTATATCATGAACCCAGTAACCACAGAGGCTTTCTCAAATCCTCAACTCAAAGCTCTAGGGAGCAAAGTTAAACACAATTTAAATAATAAATTCATAATTATATTTCACATGAAGTATCATAATTTAGCAATTCAATTAAAATGTTAAAGAGAGTCATCATCCAAGAATTCGAGAACCCTACAACTTGACTGCCCCTGATCATCACACAACATATGTAAACACGACCAAGTCACCTTAATGTTCACTCACCGAGGACTGAGTCTAAGTTGAATAGAGAGGGGGGGGGGGGGGTCTGTAGTTGACAGAGACTCCCGCCCTGCCGGCCGACAGCCTTCCTGGTAGGGCTGTCTTCTCTCTCTGCTGGCTCGTGTGCTGTTCTGTCTCGTTAATGCTCCTTTCTGGATAGCTCTCCGAGTTTATATTGGGGAACCTAGTAGCTAACTCCGCCCACAAATAGATAGCCTCCGGCACTACCAAGCCACTCCTTAAACGTCGGCTTGTTTGAAGGCTACCAGACTACAATTAAGAGCTTAGCGGAAGCAAGGTGAAATTCTCATGATCTGACCTCAGGTCACTTGAGGTCATTAACGCTTTGAGGTGTGAGATCTCAGGCAGACAACTGGCGCCTCTCAGATCCTTGTCTGTGACTCATGTACTCTATATATATTTTAAATAAACTAACTCAAACACTTTTACAGTGTTACATCTCCCCTTCTCCCCGAAAATAAAGTTTTTGCAACACTGCTAAAGCAAGCTAGCTGTGTGCGACAACTTTATTAACGAAAAGAATACATCCTAGCTAAACAAATATACATCATCCTACTCTAAAAAAATGAAATATATAGGCAGACGTCCATTGTCTCTGGCTGGGCGACGTCACTGCTTGGTCTTGTAGATAATCCTGTACCACATTTCCTCAACACAACTGCCTCCGTCGCTTCTCCGTCGTTAACGCACAACAACACTTGGTCAACCCGAAAGCCGTTACTACTTGAACTGAGCACAGGACCGTGGAATTCGGTTGTCCCAGCTGATCTGTAATTGGCCCTACGTCAGTCACCATGAGAGACGTATATTGGGGTTCTTCACAGCTATAGGGACTACAAGTTTCGAGACCTTCATATAGTTGCCAACAGTAGAAATCCCATCCTACTCTTCTTCCTCCCTGTTGCTCCAGCACGCCTCCTTCAGAGAGCTACTTCTGACAGCCACATCAAGTCCGCATGACACAGGAAGAATCACTCAACAGAGCAACATGCTTGTAGGAGGGGCGGCCAGTCAAGGCAAACGATCCTGTCTTGCAATTACGCTCCATGCAATAATGCTGACACCAGCAAGGGACACTAGGTATCGTGTCTCAGCTTGGCTTATCTTCTTCTTTCTTCTCTCTTCTTTCTTCTCTCTTCTTTCTTCTCTCTTCTTTCTTCTTTCTTCTCTCTTCTTTCTTCTTTCTTCTCTCTTCCTCCTCCCATGGGTCTTTGACAAGCGACCTGGGGTCCATTGGGGGTCTGTCCGTCCTGGGGTCCATCCTGGGTAGACCGATGTTGGTGGGACAGACTGGAGTCGTTGTTGCTCCTCTTCCATCATTACTGGGTCGTCTGGGGTCGTCTGCAGAACGACCTGGGGTCCACTGGGGGTCCGTCCGTCTTGGGGTCCACTGGGGTCCGTCCGTCTTGGGGTCCACTGGGTAGACCAATGTTGACCGACCGAGAGGGCTGCATCTTGGGGTCCCCTGGGGTGGTGGTGGTGGTGGTGGCCCTGACATCCAGGTAGGGGCTGGTCGTCGTGGTGGTGAGGAACAGCCGTGAGTGTGGTATAAGGCAGCCGTCTCCCTCTTCTGTATGTGCGTCTCTCCTCTCTTCTGGCTCCCACCTGTGAAATGAACAGAAAGGCGACAATACGTGTTCCCAAGATGTTTGTGTGACCCTGTCGTTTGTATAGGGTTACACAGTCCTATCATACCGCTCTCCTCCTGGCAACAACTACACTTCAATTTTTAATAATTCAATTAACTCTGAATGATATTGACTTGGTGGAACATAAAACAGTAACAGAGTAAAGTTAGAGAAGAGAGAATAAGGTCATCACTACTTTTAACTTGTCACAAAAAAAAATCAACACTAATAGACAAAACACTAGCCTAAACTTAACTGTACCGTTCCTAATCTTAAGTACATAATTAACCATTACTCCCACCCTTAACCTACAGCCACCTACGTGACCCAGAGTGTCTCCCTAGCTTCTCCGCCGGTCAACAACCCCAAACTGTTGCCACCCCTGTGACCAGACTATCTAACGTCGAGCGTCCCCAACGTGAAGTCTACTGACATACTAAGGCTCCCCCTAGCATGCTGTACAAGACCAGTACACCTCGGGTTATTGCGTTCAAATGGAGTAAAACAGTCGATCGCAATAATCTGAGCAGAACCACCACTTAAAAACTACTTAAGAACTACACCTGCCACTCCCCACTGACCTGGAGACCAGCGGTGGCTGGGTGTCCCCGTGGGACATGCGAGGTCACCTGTCACACTCAGCTGACCTGCACTACCAACACCGCTAAGTTCCCAAATCGCCAAATCTTATTACTAACATAAATCACTACACACGCAAGTTCTGGTGAACATTCCCTGAATACCACAAAACTCACAAAATCACTAAACACAACACCAGAGAATCACCATCTCCTAGCCTGAAAAAACTCGCTAAATCGCGAAAGTAAAACACCTGTCAAGATCTCCCTGATAGCGCCTGAGCGGCAAAAAGACACGTGGGACTGAACAATGTTAAAAGAACACCAACTACCTACAACATTGTTCAACACCGCTGCCAACATTGTAACGGGGGGTGGGGGAAATAACTCTATCTTGTCCATTATTCCACCCCCCAGTTAACTAACGAGGCCGGGGGAAACAGCTCTCTCTAGTCCGTTATCCCGTCCCCAGTTAGCTAACTATTCTAGAGCACCTCCAGAGTTCCTAAGGCAACCTCTCTCGTTCAACACCTTGTAACCTAGGTATTCGACTACCTAGGTGCTAAGACTACAAGGCGTCGTAACTGGATCAGCTACCCGAAACTCCAGAGAGAACTCTATATTACAGAATCATTGCCACAAACGTATAAGAGAAAACGAGAGGAAAGAAATGAAATGTGAAGTAATTAGTGAGGGTTTGGGGTGAGAGGCAGAGAGGTGGGAGGAGCGAGGAGGGTCATTAGTTGAAAGTGAGAGTTTAGAGATGGGTGGAGGGAGAGGTGTAGATAGGTAGAAGTAGAAGAGTAGATAGAAGTTGTAGAAAGTAGATAGTAGAAGACGAAATGCTGCCACCATCCATTCATGATCATTACATACAAGACAAGGAATGGAACTTGCCTGTATCACAAAATTCTCAAAGGATGTTATCATGAGTTCATTATTAGTATGTTCCCTCTGTACCATGTATCAACTCCAAACATGTACTCATTTATATCATGAACCCAGTAACCACAGAGGCTTTCTCAAATCCTCAACTCAAAGCTCTAGGGAGCAAAGTTAAACACAATTTAAATAATAAATTCATAATTATATTTCACATGAAGTATCATAATTTAGCAATTCAATTAAATGTTAAAGAGAGTCATCATCCAAGAATTCGAGAACCCTACAACTTGACTGCCC
>NC_091163.1:5762179-5900572 GCF_040958095.1 Procambarus clarkii | reverse complement strand
GAATTCTGGCCCTGGTGGGATGCGGAACTGAGAAAGTCGAGTGTTGGAGGAAGACCGTTCAGCTACACACACACACACACACAGCTATACGTGTACAGTAATTCAATACTTTTTATATATGTAACTTATGCATATATCTCATCAGTTCTTATACCAAACATATACCACAAAACTATTACTAGCAGTGTGGGTGCAGGGCACGGGCATATGGTAGGTGGTGGTGTGATGGACAAGAACATGGTAATACATATTACATAGTAAGAAAAACATGAACAAGCAATAAAACATTAGTATGAATCTGACATACTATATTAAGTTTTATAATAAAATGTACACAAATTACTTCCTGGGGCCTACACTTCCCATTATTGTTAGGAACCTCTGTTCCTAATGAAAAATCAAGGCACTGCTCAAAACCAAGAAATAGTGCCATAGAGCTGCAGTACTCTATAATAGAAAGTAGCTCAGTAGATCACATACGTGTTAAGATTCAATTCAATATAATGAGCTCTATATGTAGAATGATAACTTCAACCGAAAATAAAATTAAAATATAAACATAAAACCATAAGGTAACCTTACTCAGAATACCTAATTACAGCACAGTATATAATATACACCATTAATTTCTACCCCTTTAACAGATTTGAAAACAATTTTGTCAACAGTTTCAATCAGGTTGCCATTCCAGTACAGGGACTAGCTTTCACTGCTATACATAGAAAACTGACAGACCAACATCATAACTATTAAAATCTATACATGTTAAACAGTTTACGAATCTTAAAATGTAAATATTAGTGGTACAATACCATTTCATGTTCTATTTAAATCTACTGTTAATAATTTTAAAATTATCAATAAGTGTAAATTAATAATGAAAGACCTTAAGGTGACCCTCACCTGACCTCTTATTAAGGTGGTCTGTCTCATAATACCTCATCTCATTTGTACTTGATCCCATTATCCCTCTTGTGTTATGAACAATTTTAGTATGTACTATATTTCTCCATCCATGCATTTAAAAGTGATTTTGAAGTTTGCAAGCACAGCATGGAGCTCCTCTCACAATCTCCTCAATGTGGTCCTTGGGTGATAGTTTACTATCTAGAACCACCTATATCTATCTCTGTCAAAGTTTATTAATATCATTTCACAAAATTTTAGTTTTTTTTTCCACTATTCCACATTTCATAACGTGGCATTTATTCCCTTTGAATTCCATACATCATGTGTTGCTCCATTCATTAATTTTGCTCAGGTCATCTTGAAGGGCATGGCAGATATCGGTCCTTTTTTTCTCATTAGTAACTTCGCATTATCAGCAAACATGTTCACATATTGTGATGTGTGAAATTACCCAAAATATAATGTAAGTGCAGTGACTGGATGAGAACTATGCCTGTGGTGTCCCTTTTATATATTTTTGTCATATGACGCTTTGAAATTACTGACGTTTTTGCATCCATTTTTAGCCTTTTTGTTTCCTTTGCTTGAATCTATTGCTTCTTGTTCTTGAAGTTGCAAGTTCAGAAAATTTCTCCTTGTCAATTCATGTAACTAATTTGCATGTGATGATGATCAGTGTTTGTGTAATTACCCACATGTAGTTACCGGATGAGAGCTCTGCTCATAGTGTCCCGTCTTTCCAGCACTCTGTTATATCACACTATGAAACTACTGATGGTTTTGGCCTCCATCACCACCTCACTTAACTTGTTAGTCTACCACTCTGTGAAAGTGAATTTTCTAATGTTTTTTTGGCAGCTTTGTTTAGTTAGCTTATATCTATGAACCCTTGTTCTTGAAGTACCAGATATTAAGAGTTCTTCTTTGCAAATTTTGTTGACTCCCATTATTTTTTTGTACATAGTAATCATATTGCCACTTTCTTCTATCTTTTAGCTTTGGCATATTTAATGCTCTCCTCATAGGGTTTGTCTTTCAGTTTTGGAAGCCATTTAGTTGCATGTGTTTACATCTTTTCCAGTTTGTTGAAGTGTACCTGGGCATTTATATGGGCACCATACAACCACTGCATATTCCAACTTTGGCCATGTGAATATAAACCACACAGTATCTATATTATTCATTTGTAAGTCTTACTATGCAGAGCATTGCAGTTAAGCTTATCAGTAAATATATAACAAATGAGAACATCTTTAAATACATACCCAAATGTGTGCCAATGCCAAAGCAGTCTATCTTGTGCCTTGTCATTCAAACTGATGATTGTTTCTTCATTAATGTCATTACTGGCCACAATTGATAAATGTTCAAACCAATCCAGTTCAAATCTGGAATTAAATTAATTGCATAGATGTAGCCAATCTAAACAAAATTTCATAACACTGCCACAAGCCAGACAGATGTACCAGTCCACCAATTAATAACGATTAGTACACAACATTTACTAAACACAATTAATATTGATTAAATCTTAGTTATCTCCAAGGTATTAGACAATACACATATGCACAATGACAGTACCAGTACAGTACTTTCTTACACTTATTATAAGACAAAGAAACATTGATTAATCAATATATCTCCAGTATATATGAAACCTTTTCCTCCTCACATCATACCCACCGCCACCTGCTGATAGTCAGTCATACCCACCACCTATTTGTTTTGAATGTCCCAACCTTAATGTATACAAATTTTGCATTCACATTTCTCGAAGTCATTTACCCTTACACTATCTAATCTTTCACTCAAATCTTACTATTTTGCAAATTTCCACTTTTTCCCATTTGTCTCCAATTTCCTTACATTTAGACACTCGCTCTACTCTCTGATCGGAGAAGATCCACCTCCAGTTTATTCTAATTGTACACAATAGTGTATAATCTGACCCCCCCCTACCCAATGTGCCTTTCAAAAAGACTTTCTCTATCTTTCACACTACTTTTATATCTCCTAGCAATACTACACACATTATCAAACTTTCTTCATTTCATCCCCTTTGACTGGAAGTCATCAGTTATTTATCATTGTATCTGAAGACAACAATTGCTTAATGACAAATTTGCTTAAATATCCACTTCATACTTTAATTTCTTCTGTATCTAACTGGAAATGATTTACAGAAAAAATGTTGACTCGCTTATTAAATATGGGTCCAGTTATCAACAAGTGTAATTTGGTAATGAAGAAAACAAGGGGTACTGGCAACAATGTAAATGCTAAGAGGAGGGTAAACTTTAATTGTTTATGTCGCTCAGCCTGTCTAGGCTCAATAAAAGTGTTACCGGTGAAACGGTTTTCTACTATTAAAGTTCACTCTCTTTATGGTGTTACAACACAAAAGCCTATGTTCATAATAACACTTACGACTTTGCAATAGTTGCAAATGTTGATCTGGCCACACAACTGAGATATGCAGATCTCCCGAGTCAATTCTTATACCAAGGGCTCTATAACCCAAGTCATTGAGCCCTAGAGCTACAGCAGAGAAGTTGAGAATTCCACTCCTGTAATGTAATCATTATTAGGAAATACAGTACTGTACATGTTATCAAAGACCTTTCTTAAAATCTTAGGTGATTCTCAGGTTTTAAATAAGCATAAATCAGTCCCTCTTAACCTCTTAAGGAAATTTTACATGAAAACAGTTATTACATAAAGTTGTGTTTTAAAAAACATAACTTCATCCTCTTACATCTTGGGAGCTTTTTAAACTCACGACCACCGTAGGAGAGGGCACGAGCTCTACCGACGTCACTACGAATATCCATAATAAGAGAGTTTCAGAGACAATCACTCGTATCCAACTGGGACTTTTAGCCTCTCCTGAGGTATCACTCAAGTCTGGAGGTATTGGGGTTTTTTTCAGGGATATTCCTGCACGAGCCCTAAGCCTCTGCTTTGCCCAATAAGGTATTAGGTGATCCAGTCAATAGGTGGATCCATTAGGTGCATCACCTAATACCTCCAGACTCAAGGAAAGGTTGAAAGTCCAGGTTGGAAACCAGTGGTGTGTGTCTGGGACCTTCTCTTATTGTGGATATTAATAATGAGGTTGGTAGAGCTCCTGCCTTCCGCTATGGTGGTTGTGAGTTTTAGGCTCCGATGGTGCAAGTGAATGAAATGTTATTTCCACCTTTATTGTGGTTTGCAATTTATAAAACATATAAAACTTAAATGATAATGAAACTCCTGAAAGAAGCAAAATATACTAGCAGTTTTTAATCTTAAATGCTCAAAATTTACTCTGACTAAACATAGAATACAGTATAAAAGCACATACAAAGCAGATAAAGACAAAAACCAGCATTTAATGTAATGAAATACCTCTTCCTTGTAGAGCCTCCGTGACTGCCTGAATCCAAGATGATTTACTCTTCTGAGTCACATCAGCAAACAGGAGTCCTGTATGGCCTACCAGAGACCAGAGTTAGAGCCTGGCTTCCTTTGGCAGAGGTACAGGAGGCAGGACATTGTGACTATCACCCACCACCCCAAGGAAAACATACAGAAAGTACATAAAACAACGTAAAGTATGTAAATTAGCAGGAGAAAGTGCTAAACCATTACAACTATATAACACATGGAAGGGATTAGGATAAGGATTTGGGACAGGATGGGGGAAAACTAGTTTCAAACAGATCATTTAGGTCTGAATGAATCATTTACAGAGTTGTTTGGCAGTTTCAGCGATTCATTTTCTGCAAACCTTGTAGTCGTCTGGCCTTACTTTGCTTACTTCCTAGATGTTTTTTGGCGAGGATGATCATTAACAATTTCCTGCTCCCTATGCCATCTCTGAGGGGGCCCAGTTCTGGTTCTGGACCCCAGTAAGCTACACAGGATTCCTATGGGAAATCTTCTCTGTTTTAAGGAGCCCCCTAAAGGCTCCTTCAGAAAGATACTGCCTTCGTAAATTCTACAAAACATTGTCTCCAAGCATATCAAATTGCACACAACTTACTTGAGCACATCGTATGTGTCAATGAGTGCAATAAATCCAGATGGAAATGCAATAGCAAATGATATAAAGGCTGCCAGCTCTCCATCCGAGGCTTCCGATTGGAGAATATTTAATTTGTCGGCCAGAAGACTTCTCCAAGCCAGTGATACATCCTTCAGGTTCATCACTGCTCCAGTCTCCTTGTGTTTTAGTGTCTGAAACTGATATCTCATACAGGAAAACTATTTTGCAAAGGTATGGTCATAAGTAATAAAGAAATCGATCCATATCAAATACATAGTCCAATACAGTATATATACAATTTTTTATCTACCTAATATCTTAAATAATTCTTATATTTAAGCTTATTGCTTGTATAGTAATAGGCATTACCGAAAAATAACAAGACTAAATAAATATTTGTTTAAGTTATACTGTACTCAAAACACTATGTGCAACTAGTGGCTATGTATAATAAATAATTACTTTACGCACCACCAGGGGCCAGATTTACGAAGCAGTTACGCAAGCACTTACGAACCTGAACATCTTTTCTAAATCTTTGGCAGCTTTGTTTACAATTATTAAACAGTTAATGAGCCTCCGAAGCACCAGGAGGCTATTTATTACAATTACAACAGTTAATTGCAAGTTTTCAGGCTTGTAAACTGTTTAATAAATGTAACCAAAGCCGTCAAAGATTGAGGAAAGATGTACACGTTCATAAGTACTTGCGTAACTGCTTCGTAAATCCTGGCCCCATGTATCCACTATATTACTTATGTATTAGCCATTGTATAAATTCAAATTTATCTTATTCTTATTGTTAATACTGTAATCTGAAGCATGCCAAAAAATATGGTCTTCTCAGCAAACAACTAATCTTGATTCTTGATCACGTGTAATGGCGAACCTCAATTCAGCACATCCATTACATCACTCATTTGGATTAGAACTTACACACCAAAGTCTGCAAACTAATGCCACTGTAAAGCATCGTATGTACAGAACAAAGACCACTGACCTATAACCTCAATAATTTTATATATAACATTTCTAAACAAAAACAAAAATTACAAAATTATTATTATCGACCCTTTTATAAAGCGTGTTTACATAGCATGGCTTTAGACATAACTTGGTTTTTTATTTAGTCACCAATAATTTATTCACATATAATGGGTAAGTCTCAAGAGCTCAACAGATGACGGAAGTTGAGGGTAGATCACACAAGACCTTGTTTGGGGAGCATCCAAGGGTCTTTACTCTGGAGACATTTTAAATAGAACAAAATTATACACAGTTGGTCGATTAGAACGAAAGTCAGATTGCATCATGGTCTCATTATGTGGTTTTTATTAATTAGAGGCTTCTTTGTATTTAGCAGTGAAATATAAAGTCCAGCAATACCTCTGAATGGAGATCTTCAAGACAAGAATACGACGAGACGTAAGAATGTGCGTGTGTCCCCTTGACAGGAATATTATAAGTTTGCCTGCCAAAACATTGCTTGTCCCATCAAAGCCACCTGAAAAATATACAATTAAATAATAACCATTTCTGTATACTGATGAACTTAAAAAAATATACACCAGAGTTATGGTATTTTCTGGGCTTCTGGGCTTGCACAGGCTACTTGAGCAATAGGATCAGAATCTTGTATACTGAGAGGCAATGGGGGAGTAATAAAATCTGTGATCAATCCAAAAAAGTAAAACTTTCCAGAATGTACAAATGAAGCAAACTAGCATCATGATTAAAGAGGAAAAAGACTATAAACAACACAAGTGGTAGTCTGCCAATCACTAGCCACCAGGTAGTAGTTCAGGACTCGGAGGTCCATCCTGCCTGTCTCATAAAACTGTGCCACCACCAAGACACATCCAATTCCCGCTGGAAAGGAGCAATAAAGGATCAGTATACGAGGATTATTTTAGTCGCTCAGAAAAGGGGATTTCCATTACACTTAACATATCATTTTTGAGTTGGCCGTTCCATAGCTGCCCAGTGCATTTTTCCAATGGCATGTGAAAGAGGAAACCAGCTTTGCAAAAAGAAATATATTTATTATCTATAATACCAGACAGCCACGACGTGGTTTGTGAACACCATCTATTCAAAAATGCCAGTTTCCCTATTGGGTTGGTTTGGATCTCAAGTTCAGGAAACACAAGGTTCACATAAAATGGTTCGGGTATCTGATCAGGCAAGTGGTCCGACAGGCCTCGTGGCCCAAGGTGGTGGAGGGGTGGGAGATGGGCCTAATTTGCCCATTGATAGTGTGGGGGTGCCACTTTTGTGCCTACTTCCCTGTGACGTCACAGATTCACGGGCCCATTGTTCCCATTGTCCTGAGAATGTGGTATAGTCAAATCATACAACTACTGTAGTTCAAAGCAGAAACTTGGGCCTGGAAAACCCAGCCCAGTGCCACACAAGGACTGACTGGGACCAGGCACACTGACCAAATACCAGGCTGCCAAAACCTTGTTCGACATCTAAAACCTCCAAGCCTTATTATCAAACCATGACAAAGAGGAAACAGCAGCCCAAACAGCATATTTACGAATATCATGGGCCCGAAGGTAAGCTGCAGGCTAGCTAGCTAGTTGTCAGTACCATTGACAACCCGAGAAATACGAAACAAGGGACCACAGAAACAGGAAACAGGGTCAACCAACACAGGTACCCACTAATCATGGAAACTACCATGATTGGCAAACGGGTAGCAGCAAAGAGACTGGGTTGCCAGAGGTGATGTAGTTATGCAGGAGGTCCTAGGAATGAGAGTGAAGGTAGCAGGCAGGCAGGACTTGAGGTGACCTGAGCTGCCACCTGGTGGCATGGATGCTGGTGTAATGTATAGTGTGTGTGTAATGTATAGATGCTGGTGTAATGTATAATGTGTGTGTACTTGTGGCAAACTACCATGTTACGAACTTTACCTCCTGTGGAGATTAGTTTCTATTATGAATTATTCATTAACACGAAGGAATTGATTAGAGAATGTTTTCTTGAAAGAAATCTGCAGCTATCTGCAACTGGGAGGCCGCAAGTGACTATTATCACCCCGCCAGTAAAGTAGTACTCTTCAGCTGGAGATCGTTTGTGAATAATGTGTATTGGAATAGCCAAGCTGTGTGAAGGAAAAGTGGACTCAATCAAAAGACATGCGTGGGGAATGTGGTTAATGGAGTAATTAAGGGTTGGATTGGAAATGTTTAAGAATAGAGTATTAAGGGGCAATAACACAGGGGGGATGGACGCCATTTTTTGACCTGACACGGTGCACCAGCTGTCTGTCCTCATTCCCCTAGACAACATTAAAATACATAACGACCCCACCTGTAACATACCTTCCCCCATGCCTCATTTTTAATCTTTTCTTTTTAATCTTTTCTCTCTAATTAAGGTATGTAGTTTCTTCATTTTGCCTGTACTTTTTGGGTGGTTTTACTTCGTTCTGGATCTATTTCAGATCCTCGTGTTCCCTTCATATCTATGAGCACAACAGATTCTGGTTCTGGTGTTCAGTAGGCCCGTGCAAGTTCAGAGGCCCTGTAGCAATCTGAATGTCTCCATGGCACCAGAGTCGAAGCATGGGAAGCTACCCAGGAGCCAGCCCAGCAACACGGGAATGAGAGTAGCATTAATATTAAGAACAGACATTAGTAAATAAGAATGTAAGGAAAACATCAAGAATAAGCTGACTACCTGTACTGCAAAAATTCAAGATTTTTCTTTAGAAAATACCAAATTATTTCCTTTGTGTTTGTCATGCATTATTATTATTATTATTTATGATCAAGTATATAACAAAATAATGAGGCAATTTCATAAATATAATTTTGAGAATATATATAAGAGAGAGATACATGCAGTGACAGAGGAACTGACCGACATAGGCATATTTTGATGCAGTGAGGCCTCCATCTGGTCCTTGAGCTCTCCTCAGACCAAACTCCAACAGCTTGATCTTGCGACCAGCAGCCATTCTGTATCGTGCAGCATTTGTGGCCACCAAGCTGTAAAAGCAAAATTTGAACACATTATTCATCATCATGAAAATGTCAACTGCTAATAAATGATTCAAAAAAAGGAACTCTGCAGTCAGTCATTATTAACTCACAATAATTTAATAATAAATCATTGCGTCAGGGGGACCGGCTACTAGTGTATACACAGTATATACACAGTATATACACTGTATATTCAGTACATTCAGTGGGGAGCCGGTCGGCCGAGCGGACAGAACACTGGACTTGTGATCCTGTGGTCCTGGTTTGATCCAGGCGCCGGCGAGAAACATTGGGCAGAGTTTCTTTCACCCTATGCCCCTGTTACCTAGCAGTAAAATAGGTACCTGGGTGTTAGTCATCTGTCACGGGCTGCTTCCTGGGGGTGGAGGCCTGGTCGAGGACCGGGCCGCGGGGACACTAAAGCCCCGAAATCATCTCAAGATAACCTCAAGAAGAAGATACATGTTGGGCTTATATCTAGGTCCTCCCCAAGGTCGAATTACTGACCCTTCCTCAGTATGCAACCCTACAACAAGCTGACTAACTCCTGAATACCTATTTACTGCTAGATGAACATGTGCATTAGGTGAAAGGAAACAAGCCCAACCATTTCTGTCCTGCTAGGGATTCAAATTCGGAATTATCAATTTTGAGTTTAAAACGAAACCAACTGTACTGCAGGGTATAATAACTAACATTAAACCAACCCCTAAAACTACCGGGACCCTAATCATGTTATTACAGTACATACTAGCAAATAATTTACATTTACCTAATTTAACATGAGGGGCAACTAACACACTAGTGGACTCAATGGGGACAGGAAGCCAGGCAACTTGTCAAATGTCCCCCCATTTGTCCCGATTTTTTCCAGCTGGATTATCTACCTCGACTATCTGAAGCCCACTAAACTGAATATTTGGGTTACCAGCCAAAATTGCCCCCCCCCCCCCCCCCGAACATTTTTCTGGCAAAACTTAGCCACAACCAGACAGAAATCCAGATAACCCATAGGCTAGGTTTAAGTAAATGTTAAAAAAATTACACATTTCAAAATGTACAGTATCAAACAAGACGACGAACTACAACAAGACGAGCTGAAGTTGGTTTTAAATTATATTTTTTGATATATAGGGTATATGGAAATTCATATTATGTTGGTGGTTGTACCAAAAACATTACGAATATGGTTATTTTTTAGCTTCCCTGGTAAAAAATCTGCTTATCTGGATGTCAGGCTTAACCAGCGAGGGGTCATTCCCACACGGTCTGGATAAGAGAGCTTAAGTGTTCTATACAGTATTTTTATATTTACAATGCATTATAAATTATCTATGCTCAGTTATCCAAATCATAAGAGACCCACTCCTATTCAACTTATCCAGACATTCAAGTTGTCAGACTTTTTTTTTTTGCAGGAACATTAAAAGTGAAGAAATTTGAATTTATTCGGGTTTCTTGTTTGCAAGAAATTGAAGTACAGTATTGTACAGTGTAACCCATATTTCTATACGAATTCAGAAGGCAAGAACTTGAACTCAAATTTATTCGCGTTTCATGTTCAATGTAACATTTAAATCCTAATTACTATTTGGGTTAAAATAGTAAAATTGCACCAGAAATCTGCAAATGAATTAATTCAAATAACTCAAAGATATGGGTAACCGAAATCTGAATTACCGAGCTCTTTATGTAAATATATTACCTATCTTTAGTGACAAGAAAGTCCTAAAATCCTTCAACGTAGTGAAGAAAATGTTGAAAACTTTGATGCTCCATAATAGGTTAATTTAAAATATATACTACGGTATTCCATTCCATCAAGGATACACAAGATATGATTACAGTACCGGAAGTGTATACTTAATTTGATTTACCCGACTTCATAATATTTTTTTGTCACTTTATACATTGAAAAAAAAAAGGCAGTCTTGGAGTACAGTACACCAGCAACAGAATTATTCAGCTTACCTGGCATAATTCACGAGGGGTGAGTAGTGTCGTCTCCAAGAGTTGAATGACAATCAAAGGACCATCTAACACCAGCAATGGAACTCTGGTTAAAAAAAAAAAAAAAAAAAAAAAAAAAAAAAAGTAGCATCTTAATTTGTATTGTTTAACAAAAAAATTACGTGTTAATTCTTAAACAAATAAGAAAATCCTTGGTTAATGTAAATTTTAAAAATGACCTGACTTTAAACTTGTACCATACCAGGAAGCAAAATTATTTTCAAAACTAATGAACTTTAGAAAAACACAGAAATACGAATCATCACAACTAATTACCCCAATTCCCACTTCCAAGGGGTTGGGGGGGGGGGTGAGGAGGGGGGGGGTGAGGGGGGGGGTGAGGGGGGTGGCACCTGCCTAGAGATACACGACAGCAAAAGGTGAACAATCTGAATCTATAAAAGAAAATGTCTGCTTATCTGTCTGTCTGTGTTCAAAGTTGGAGGGCAGATGCTTGAAGTAGCCTTAGCAACTTTTCTGGTTGACACATTGGTGATAGGTGATAATCATAGGCAGGTCAGGGTCAGCCTCATTGCCCCCCTTTAATAGGACTGGCTCTTATTGCAACTCCCAGTGACTCCTAGGGAGTATAAAATGGGGGGGTTTGGTTTTCCAGAGGTTTTCAACAATTTTCCAGCTGTTCGCTACATGCAAAACTGTTGTTAAAATAGGATAGAGGGGAGGGGGGAAAGAGGAAGGGTGGGAGGAGATGGGAAGGAAAGTGGGAGGGGGGTGGAAGGGCATTGCCAGGTAACCCTTCTAGTATATAATGAAAGGTCAGTATAATTATTATTAAAATATTTATATTACAAAACAACAATTCATTAATTCCATCATCCATGCTAAATAGCAAGACACAAAACAACCCCTACAACACCTGGCACTCTTCCACAACAAAACTCTGAAACAACTACAGTACAGTACAAATAAAAGCAAAAAATACTGCAAATTAATATTCTCAATCAAATCATTAAACAATTTTCATTAGACCTTTTACAAATGAGCATGTCATGTAACAGTGCTAGCAAGAGTAATGGATCCTTATATAAGCCTGCCTGTATAGCATGAGTACAGGTATCCCACCCCCATACACCCATTTTTATTTAACACTATTTTCAAGTACAGTATTTCAAACCTTACACCTGTGAAAAAAAAAACTCCTAATTTTTATCTTCAATTAAATTATCATCCTACTACAGTGTAATTTATAATGATCTACACAATCCATGATAAGCAATACCTGTATTCCTTTTTTCTCAAACACCACAATCTGGCTATAATCTGCTCTTGCACACGCTATCAAAACATAGTATCTTCTACAATGTCTCCTCACACTCTGCAAAAACATCACATTATCTGCCTACAAATGTCATTTGATTTGTTAGCACCTCTATCTCGGTCTTTTATCCTTTAATTAACACACACTACACACCGAAGCATATGCACTTATAAGTGTATAACTTGTGTTACCCATCGTATATTTCAACATATTCTTGGAGTAACATATTCATACTACCTCACATATTTCCGTCATTCTCTCTAAAATGAACAAAGCATGCTCCTCCTCCTCATAACTTATCAGGTGTTAACTCATGTGTAGTCAGGAATATCCATTCCTGACCACAACAACAAATATAAATGGTCATACATACTGTACAGTATATGTTTATATGGTCATTCCTGACCATATAAACCCAACAAAAAGAAAGACTAATTACCTTGGAAATACAACTTTGCCTTCATCAATGGCATACACTTTCACATCTTTGGTAGTCACACTGGCCAAATAGTCGAAGAACTCCGGCTCTACCGTCTCGGGCATTGTCTCCCTCAGGTACTGAATATCTGCCACATACAAACCACAGGTCCTTTTGAAACTTAACCAGTATAAAATACAAGAGTAAATTTTGAATTATCTTTAATGACTGTGCACTTTGTTATTTTTAATGCATAATGAGGCACTATGTCATACCAGACCAAACAGATTGAAGGCAATTTGTACTCAATATATAACTACTGTAAAGGCAGCATGTTGGATATTGTTGAAGTTTGCTGTAAATGTACAGGTCTAAGAACCTACCCTTTTTCTTACTCAATGTGGTTTGCTTTAAGGTAGATTTATTCAGCTGACTTGTTTCAAAATAAAAATATAGTTAGTCTTTTCAATGTTTTGTGAGAGCTTGTGAGTTCACATCCATGAGAGTACTTTTTTGATCAATTATTTTATCATTTATTTTATCATTCAGGGTGTGATGCTTGGGGCCTAAGAAGATAATATAGTAGCATCATAAGGAAATAGTACAATTTAAGAAAACTAAAAGCATTTAACAATAACTCACACACAGTATACAAGAAACAGAGCGACTAACTTTATCCACAATAACAAACTAATACAGGTACAGTATATATAAATATACCAACATATACAATATAATATTAAAGTCAAGTTATTATTAAAGCAGCATAATATTTTGCTCTGTAGTACAGTACAGTACTGTGTACACACAGTACAGTACACAGTACAGTATATACAAACCTGATTCCGAGTATGTGAAGTTCTCTAAGAATTTAAGACATTCTTCGAGTCCTGCAAAGATGGTGAACTCCCCATGGAAGGGGTTCTTACGAAAGAAGAGGTCAAATACAGCTGTATCATCATGCTTGCCTGATTTCCAATAGGCATAGGCCATATTTATCTGGTACATGTCTGAAATGACAGAAGACGTATGAGAAAACTGACCTCAATTTGCATTCAATATTCAAAAAAAAATCATATCAATGTAAACAAATCCAGAAGGCCCATGATGAGGGTTCGCATATCACATGTATATTATCATATACAGTGATAATATTCATATCACTGTGCTGTCAATTATTACTGATGGACAGCAATTCCTCCCTCAACCATAAAAAAAAAAACGTGGTCTTCTTAAAGTTTCTCAAACTATGCAGCAAGAGCAAGTCTTTCCTAAATATTTATTTAAGATTCAAATGCTTAAGGTATGGATACAATTCTTAGCCAGTCGTCAGCCATCTGTGTATAAAAATTAAAAATAAAAAAAAATGTAAAAATAAATTAAATAAATTAACACTGTACTATACTGTAATGACATGCTGGAGGGAGGGAGGAAGGGGGGGAAGGGAACTATCAAGGAAGGGAAAGCACCAAGCCATCATGATTATATAGCACTGGGAAGGGATAAGGATATGGGATGGGATGGGATGGGACGGGGGGAGGAAGGAATGGTGCCCAACCACTTGAACAGACGGGGATTGAATGCCACCTGTATGAAGTGAGACTGTCGCTCTACCGTCCACCCCAAGTGGTTGGGTGGTTGGGTGGAAGGGAGGAGGGGGCATCATGAACTTTTGGTTATCAAATATAAGAGTCCAATTAGTTGTACAATGCTGCATCTTGAAATTTTATCCCCCCTCAGTTGGATAAATGGTCTTTAAACTGTAGAATGATGCAAAGAAAGACACCTAAGAAGAGTACTTTGAGTGTGACATACGATTATGTTACGTTGTTGGGTAGATTAGATACACAGTGTTTAATATTTATTTAGTAGTCTTGATTACAGCAGTAGGATGTTGGCAGTGTCGTAGACGTTGAGACTGAGCTTGGAGCAGAGCAGAGAGAGGCCGGAGCTGCGGAGCTCAATGAGGGTGAGCGTGGCGACTTGATGGAAATCGTGAGTGTCTAAACTCGATGGGGTGTGAGTGTCTAAACTCGATGCGGTCGTAGTCTGCTGTTTGCTCTGTGTTGAAGCTGAAGCATCTTGGGGTCGATTAGAACTGTACACGCTGAGTGCTACATTCTTGAGGTTGAAGAGGTGTGGTAACTCCCAAGCGTCTGTACTAAAGTTAACTGAATCACTGTGGAAATTGTACTATTGGCTATTCGTTCTAGTTTTAGATTCAGCTACTCAGAACTAAAAGTTCCAAGTAGCTATGGTGAGCCCATTGTGGACTTACCTGCACAGGTGAGAGGCTATAACTTGTTGGCTATTCGTTGTTGTTGTTATAGATTCAGCTACTCGGAACAAGTTCCAAGTAGCACGGGCTATGGTGAGCCCATAACTTACCTGGCACAGGAGTGGGGCAAGTAGCACGGGCTATGGTGAGCCCATAGTGGACTTACCTGGCACAGAAGCGGAGATAACCCAATGGTTCGCTATTGATTGCTTAATGAAGATTAAGCCACCCAAAAGATGGCACGGGCATGAATAGCCCGTAAGTGGTGGCCCTTTGGAGCCATTACCAGTATCAATAGCTGATACTGGAGATCTGTGGCGCTGCGACTGCACCTTACAGAGAGGTCATGACCTCTTAAAAGAGTTGGCTATTCGCTTCTCGATGCTTATATATTGGATTACACCTCAGCTTCCTCCCATAGGATGGAAAGAATGTTACCTGTAATTAGGGAAAAGATTATAGCTTCGCAATTAGTGCTAATTGAGTTTGTCATTAATGTAATGAGAAGTTGGAACGAGTATAATGTTTACTCGCTACATGAGTAAAACCAATTTTAACATTCTACAGGAACAACAGAGTCCATTTGTCAGAAGAGCCCAGGTGCCAGTGAGTAGCCACACCAATGCTTTATAAGAAACACCTCAAAACAGTCATAAAATTAATTTCTGAGCACCTCTCCAAACTTAGGATTCAATCATGATTCTGTACATATATGGAAATCCAAATCGTTCCATACTGACCTTTCCAGATTATGCTTTTAAGGTTTATACTCGTGTTGGGAGGTAGAGTGTCATGCAAGCAGGCATCTCTAGTGCTGACATCATTCTGGTCTGACTGGTCAGTACTGTACAGCAGACTTCAACACCAAAGTCAGCAACCTTGCTGTTATGACAAAGGCCAATATTTTCAAGGTTCCCTATCTGGCTCAACCTCTTGGAAAACCAGAAGTTGGCAACCAGCAAATGAATAAATCCCATGCGATAATTGGGATTATCATATGGGATATAAATTGTCATCCACACTTTCGTGGAAATAAACATTCTATTCACTTGGGCTGTATGGGTCTCGAACCTTGGACCCTACGTGTGTGAGGCCGAAGCTCTATCGACTGAACTATGAGTTGTCCAACCCATGGGAGCTGGTCGGCCGAGCGGACAGCACGCTGGACTTGTGATCCTGTGGTCCTGGGTTTGATCCCAGGCGCCGGCGAGAAACAATGGGCAGAGTTTCTTTCACCCCCTGGGTGTTAGTCAGCTGTCACGGGCTGCTTCCTGGGGATGGAGGCCTGGTCGAGGACCGGGCCGCGGGGACACTAAAGCCCCGAAATCATCTCAAGGTAACCCATCCTCCGAATTGACAGTACGATTTAATACTAAGTGTAATAAGTACACTTTCTTACTGTCATAAACAGTGCATAATTACACTTATGGGGCTGTTACATTTACCCAACTCCCTCCCCAGATTTAATTCTCCTTGTTTTCTGTTAAGACACTCAGAATTTATGATGAAGTTTTCAATTTCAATTTGCAATACACAAGTTTTAAATATCAGGAATTTCTTTTTCAGGTTTATTAAACAATATCGATTTTATACAAAAATTTAAAATATCCTGAGTTACTTTACAATTTATTGATATATTTTAGTTTTGTTTTATTAGTTTTATAAAACTATAATATCAATATAGCCATAGGTTAAGTACTAATTGTAATTAAGAAACAATAAAATTATTATCTTCAAAAACTAAGACGGTTAGGTGAGGTTGTGGTTTTCTATTCAGTTTTTCAGGTAAACTCAAATATTCACAATATATTTGGCAGTACGATTTAATACTAAGTGAAAATAAGTACAATTCCTAACTGCTATGAATAGTACATAATTGCACTTATTTGTCTTCTTACATTTCCAGAAGCAGCATCCTGCTGCCAAACTGGAATCATATGGGATAATCACAGCAACCACCAGCCATGTCGTGGTTGCCGTGGCCACCGTGGGTGGTGGTTGCCGTGGCCACCGTGGGTGGTGGTTGCCGTGGCCACCGTGGGTGGTGGTTGCCGTGGCCACCGTGGGTGGTGGTTGCCGTGGCCACCGTGGGTGGTGGTTGCCGTGGCCACCGTGGGTGGTGGTTGCCGTGGCCACCGTGGGTGGTGGTTGCCGTGGCCACCGTGGGTGGTGGTTGCCGTGGCCACCGTGGGTGGTGGTTGCCGTGGCCACCGTGGGTGGTGGTTGCCGTGGCCACCGTGGGTGGTGGTTGCCGTGGCCACCGTGGGTGGTGGTTGCCGTGGCCACCGTGGGTGGTGGTTGCCGTGGCCACCGTGGGTGGTGGTTGCCGTGGCCACCGTGGGTGGTGGTTGCCGTGGCCACCGTGGGTGGTGGTTGCCGTGGCCACCGTGGGTGGTGGTTGCCGTGGCCACCGTGGGTGGTGGTTGCCGTGGCCACCGTGGGTGGTGGTTGCCGTGGGTGGGTATGTGGTTGCAGATTTGTTTGGTAGAGGTTTTTGTGGTGATAATGGTAGTTATTGTAGTGCTTTAACAGTTTTTGCAATTTGTGCTATCGGTTTGAGAGGGAACTATGGAGATGGTTAAGGAATACAGTATGTGAAATTAGCCAAGAGCCACCTTGGTCTTGACAGGGATGGGAAGCCTGCGGTTTGTCAAAATTCCCCTCCCCTCCCTCACTGTTCCTGATGATTTTTCTAATCTAGATTTTGAACTAAATTAATGTCTTGCATTTATATCTTCAGCAGATAGGCGGTTCCATGGGTTTATAAACCTATGGTTGAAACAGTATCTCCTGTTTTCTGTTCTACATTGTGGCTTGTTGACCTTGAAGCTGTTGCCCCCTTGAAGGCGTTACATTTGACGTCCTAAAGTAGTAGTCTGGATTAAGGTGTGAAGGATAGATGAAATTGTTTACGTAATAATCTAAGATGAGATCTGATAAAGACCTTTTGAGCCCTCTGTAATGCTTTTTTGCGCTACCGCTCACAGGATGGGTATGGGTTGCACAATAAACTAGCCGCCTCCGGCGGCAACAATCAAACAAATCTGAGTTGAACGTTTTTTTCCAAAGCAAATGTTTCGTTTTGAAAGTGATGTCTCCACGATTGGCTACGGCAGTCCAGATGAGGCACGACCATACTTGTATTGTTGAATAACCACTTTCGTTTACAAATATTCCTAAGGTTTGGATGAATTTTTGTTTCCTGCAGCTCCCACTTGTTGAGCAACCTTTAATGACTGCAGGTGGATCCTAACTCCTAGGTCCTTTTCTTCATCAATCTGCGGCATGATAATGTTGCTGATATGATAGTTATGATGGAGCATTGTTAAGCCTTACTTTCAACGTCTTGTTGCAGTTCACAATGCTGAAAAGCATGCGAAACAATCCCAATGCGCCTCAAGTTCAAGTATGTTTATTGAGACAAGAAAGAAATACATCTCAAAGGGATAGAGTAGCTTAGGCTATTTCTACCCCCCCCCCCCCCATGCGCCTCAAGTTTGCCTACTCTTCCGGTTAAACTTGTTAATGAAACAAAATCATTAAACTAAAACTAATCTAATCAAGAAACAACTTAGTTTCCAAATGGTAAACGTTGGCCCTGGCTGCTGATGTGTGTGTGTGTACACAGTGAAGTTGCTGACCTACAGGTTGGTCGGCACTAAAGAGGCGGTGACACGCTTCGCTCCCTCACACCACGGATGCTAATTCCCTTAATGGGCTGGTGCATTATGACAAAATATTCTGCCTGAGATGACGCTGGGTTTGTCGCACACCTCACGCCATGTCTTCACCGCTCCGCACCAGACGCCCGCCCCTCACGCAAACCTCACTGCGGGAGGTCGACCTCGTGGGCGAATTGTCCCTCGCCCCTTGGAGGAATTTGCAGGGGGCAACACTCCCCTCCGTTGAGGTGGTGGCCACCCCACAAACCCCATCAGGAGGAAGGGGCTGCCCGGCAAATCCTGCCGGGAAATGGGTCTATCCTCGCCGGGAAAATTGAACCACTCCTACAAACCCTACCAGAGAGAGGATCATCCCCAGAAAACCTTCCTTAGGGCTGTTAACCCCGTAAACTCCATCACTAAAGGGGGCCACCCCGCAAAACCCCACCACAGAGAAGGCTAAGTGTGGCCTCGACGCATGGGGCCAACCCCCCGCAAACCCTACCACAGGGGGAGCCACCCAAGTCAACCCAACCACTGGGGGGTTGAAGCCCCACAAGCCCCACCAAGAACCGGTTACCAACAGCCTAGTGATCTCTCATGATAATGTTCAGCACTGTTCAAGTAAATTGACAAAAGTTAAGAAGTTGAGCAACAGATCAAGACAACAAATTACCAACACTGCCCGTTACTACTCCTGTCACCAAATGCAAACATTTATGTATCAAAGTACTTAGCCATTTTCAATGCCGCGCCGACCCATTAATTTAAAAATAGAGCAGAGTTAATATTTAGTTGCAAGAAACCCGTCGAGGTTCTGGTTATATATTATTGTTAACGATTATTTTGATTATTATAGTGGGAAAGTTTGGTAACTTCCCCGGCCTGTCTTCTTTAAGGTTTCCCAACGTCAGGAAAATGTTGTATTAAAGTACCTTTAGCCTAACCTACCAGAAGACAATACAGAAAACAGGACAATATGTCACAATTTTGCGAGCCGCTATACTATTTTCTAGTACATCAATTTTGGGCCGTAGGTAGAATATATGTTAAAATACGACGTTCTATTTGGAGAACAATGCCAATATTGGATTGGTTGTCATTTCTTGTCATCCTTTGGAGACAATGGAACATTAATAACGTCGCTCTCAGTCAGGAAGAACGGCCCTGAGTTAGGCTACCCATGATGACGTTATTAATAATGTCATCTCCATGCTTCCGCACTCAGTACTTCCATCAGTTTCCAGCTCGAGAGACAAGCAATTGTAACAACAATGTTGCACAGCTCTTTACCATTATTGCTGGGAAATTGTGTTGTTATCTCAGACGTGGCTGTAACGTCGTATGATCAGTACGTGTTGTAGTCACGTCAGTGATACAGGATCTTGAGACTTTGTGTATACGTTTATCTCGTATAGGTAAAACTTGCTTATACCACCACAGTCACCCATCACCACCACAGTCACCCGTCACCACCACAGTCACCCATCACCACCACAGTCACCCATCACCACCACAGTCACCCATCACCACCACAGTCACCAGTCACCCCCACAGTCACCAGTCACCACCACAGTCACCCGTCACCACCACAGTCACCAGTCACCACCACAGTCACCCATCACCACCACAGCCACACTCCACCTTCTCTGACCCTCAGGTTGCATGACCTTCACAAGATCAACACGCGCGCCAGCACACACATTATTATTAAATCTCCCAACCACATAAAAGGACATAAGTTTTTCTCGACTTTGATTCGAGTCTCCTCTGGAAACACACTTGACCTTATGTTTCCAGAGTCCGTAATGTGCAACATGCAACGCTAGCCACTATTACCTGGTTGATTATTATGATTGCTAAAATTTAACTATGCAGTTTTCTCCCGCCTCTCAAGACTCCCACCATACAGGGTACATTGTATCATCAAGGCTCCTGTGGATTAGTTCAGGGTACATTGTAATGTGTAGGTCAATCATGTACCTCATAAAACAACCCGTCCTCGACTCAAGTCCATTACATTCAGCGGTCAACCCCACAGACGCATTCATAAATTTTAACATACTGTTCACTCAAAACTGGAATTTTTTCAAGTATAAATTAATATTATAATATATTAGCATATTGTGTATATATAGGCATAGGATAGGATAGGTTAGGTTAGGTGTTTAGGTTCTGTTGGCGATTATTTGTATTTGTAGTACGTGGGTGAAGCATTTATAGCGTTGTGATTCGAACAAAATTCGTCAGTGAAGCACTTGTTCCGGATATGTTCGAATGTCAGCAGTTGAGTCGTGTGTAAACCGCTTTTCATTCATAAACAGGGAGTTTGGCGGGTGGATGGAATCATTTTTGGATCTTTGTTTGGAGGACGGGCTGCATAAAATGAACAAATCCACAAGGGCCGTGACGAGGATTCGAACCTACGTCCGAGATCATTCCAGACGCTGCCTTTATCGACTGAGCTACGACATGGTAAAAAGAGTTGAAACCGAAGTTCTACTGAACTTACTGGATCCTGCAGCCTCTCCGAGACACAAACCAGGGTTTTACACAACTCCCCCCTGCACTCGAGCACTTGGCCTTAGGCCAAGACCCGACCTTCTCCCAGGGTGTCACTCACAAGTTGCCTAACACCGGGGAACATATTTAATGCCCAAACGTCTCTGTGAAGTTGTAAGGAATGTCGGGGTTGTGCGCGCACTTGCTTGTGTTGGCAGGGAGCAATCCATCCTCGACTCCAACCCTCCATTCCATCCAGCGGTCGAACCCCACAGGCGCATTCATAAATTTGAACATGCTGTTCATTAAAAACGGGAATTTTCTCAAATATAAATTAATATTATAATATATTAGCATATTGTGCATATATAGACATAGATTAGGTGTTTAGTTTCTGTTGGCGATTATTTCCATTTGTAGTACGTGGGTGAAGCATTTACAGCGTTGTGGTTCGAACAAAATTCGTCAGTGAAGCACTTGTTCCGGAAGTGTTCAGACGAAATCAGTTGTGAGTCGTGTAAACCGTTTTTCATTCATAAACAGGGGGTTTGGCGGGTGGATGGAATCACTTTTAGCTCTTTGTTTGGAGGACGGGCTGCAGAGAGAGCGCCCCGGCTCACACAGTTCGCCACTAAGGTTCTCAACTGTTGTGATGACTGGATAACTGCACGTTGTCACAGTTACGTCTGTAGTCGTGCATGGTGCTTGTTTATCACCGCCTCTTACACTGGATCACTCGCCGATACGTCCCACAATCAACTCACATCTTCTACATCTCTCATTTTGATTGATTCCCTTTCAGGAAAAATGAGAACCTTTGGCAAGCCGCCGGCTTCCTGTCCTCGTCGAGGCCACTAGACAGATGGTAGCCCTCGGGTAAATTTAAGATTCCTGAAGGCTGTTCTTAAACCGCAGTCCACAGCACCACCAGTTATTATTCACGATATGGTAAGCATTTGATATAACTAGGACGTGGATCACCTAACATCCTCAAGCCAAAGTGGTACCCCATGCAGGCCTAAAGTTCCAGATGGGGTACCAGATGGGTGTCTGCGAGATCCTTCCTTATTGTGGGTGTTGGTGGCTCGGTTGGCAGGACTGTATTCACCTATTTGTGCTTGCGGGGATTGAGCTCTGCTCTTTCGGCCCGCCTCTCAACTGTCAATCAATCAACTATAACTAATTTTCCCCCCTCCACACACACCCAGGAAGTAGCCCGTAGCACCTGTCTAACTCCCAGGTACCTATTTACTGCTAGGTAACAGGAACATCAGGGTTATAAGGAAACTGCCTATCTGTCTCCGCCGGGTGCGGGGATCGAACCCCGGTCCCTAGGTCAACGAGTCTAGAGCGCTGTCCACTCGGCCATTGTGGGCTGCTGCTCTTGTGGTATGCGGTTCGAGGAACAATAATAAATGATGTGTGAAACAAGCAGAGACCGCAGTGTGGTGCAGCGTGACACTGTTGTCAGTTATGACTTGTGCGACGCGCTCCTCTGCCAGGTAAGTCCACTACGGGCTCACCATAGCCCGTGCTACTTGCAACTTTTCGTTCCCAGTAGCTGAATCTATAACAACAACGTGCTGTTGTTGTATCTGGTATCAACAATGACTACAATATACCCCCACATTACCCATCCTCCAGTGTGTGGGGGTATCAACACTATACATACCAACCATAAGAATGTTGTAGTTTTGATTTTCTAGGTAATGGTAGAGTACATCTATGGAGGATGAGGATTCACCAAACTTTTACTGTACAATTACGAAACCATTACATCTTTCCTCCATTATGGCGGCTTAGTATTTAATAGTTTATGAGCTCTGAAGCACTACGAGGCGCTCTATAACAATAATACAACCTATCTTCCTAAAATTATACAACCTATCTTCCTAAAATTATACAACCTGTCTTCCTAAAATTATACAACCTATCTTCCTAAAATTACACAACCTATCTTCCTAAAATTATACAACCTATCTTCCTAAATTATACAACCTATCTTAAAATTACACAACCTGTCTTCCTAAGATCATACAACCTATCTTCCCTATTGCCCTTGTAAAATTATACAACCTATCTTCCTAAAATTATACAATCTATCTTCCTAAAATTATACAAACTTTCCTAAGCCTAGTATATCGCACACATCTTAGCCCTAAGAGAGCGTATATTAGGATTTCTTCGACATATGTTTCTTTACCTTTTTAGCATATAATTTGGAACAATTCAGAAATGCTAATTATTTTGTGTAATGTCCAGCAGACTATTTTATAGGTTTGACCAAATGGTAGGCTACTATTAGCATGACCCGGAGGAGAGGCTGATATAATACCCTTTGGGGCGGCGAAGTTTTTAACCGCTTAAACTGGTTCATAAATGCAGCCTATAAGCAGTTATAGATGAGGAAAGATGTACATGTTTCGTAAGTAGACAGTATAAACACTTGGCGAATTTTGGCCGAGCTCAGAAATATATATATACTCTTTACTGCCTTCATATTAGTGAACTATAATGCCGTTCACTTGGCAATATTATTACACATTTATTTCGTGCAACTGTGAACGTCGGCCCGGTCTCAGAAACTGTAGATGAACGCGGAAAACTTTCATCTGTGAACGTTGCACGTTTTAGTGTCATCGGTCAAGACCCCATTTTGTTTACACAAGTTACTTATGTATGCACGTCTCTTTATCAGACGTTACTGTTTATGGCGGGCAAGATCCCGGGTCTCGACCAGACGATTACTCTAGACAATGACCAGGTGTCGATATACCATTTACCCGACAATATGCAGTGTCATGTAAAGTCACACTGGTAGGGTCGTATAGGCATGACGAGTTAGTACAGTCGTCGGAGTTGTTTTAGTCTACCAGAACGTCCGTTGTCATTCCCCTTCACTCCACTAGAGCATGCCACACCAATGATGGTCCGAGGCACTCTTGCTCTCTCTCCTATATATTTCTCTATTCCATATATCTGTGCTATATAATGATAACTTTAAAATACTCAAAATGTATTCCCTGTAATAAAGACTAGAAGCCTCTTATAATATTCGAATACAAGCTTCCTAGAGCTGTGCGCATCTGCAGAAAGTGTCTTACCGGCCTAGGATGAAGCGTTACCTGGATTTACCCGAGGGCCACTATCACTATAGTGGCCTCGGCGAGGACAGAAAGCCGGCGGCTTGTCGAAGGTTCCCCCATAATCCCTTATGAGTTTTTCCGATTGGACCTTAAAATATATCAGTTTTGGCATTTATGGTTTATGTGGGTGAAATAGTATCTCCTGTTCTCCGTCCTACATTGTGGCTTGTTGAGCATGACACTGTTGCTCCTTGTTTGTGTTACATCTGACCTTCTGAAGAAATTGTCAGGATCAACATCCTCCAAATTGTTCAGTATTTTGAAAGTTTCGGTGAGATCCGCCCTGTCATGGCTGGCTTGTAGTGTTGTTAGTCCTGTGGCCCTCAACCGTTCCTGATACGAGAGATCACTTGGTTCTGGGAAACACTCTTCACATACTCTGGGTTACAGACAACCTCGGACAGCTTCCAAGGCTTAAATTGTTAAATGATAACTAAGCCGCCATGGGTAGAGAAAGATGTACAGATTTCGTAAATGGACTTTTAAGTGCCTGATACGAAAAACTGGATGGCACGTACCGATACATCACACAGCCAGAGTCAAAATGACACTAGTAGAAGTGAATATGTAGTACCAAAATAATACAAAACATATCAGACTAGAGAATGTTGGAGCAGAAAACAATGTCTTTTCACTTGTGAAATGTTACTTATAGTAACTATTTGGTCGAATTTGCCAATATGTAACGATAGATCACCAGTAAACCACTTTTTGTACCATTAATTATAGTACAGAAAAAATAAAGCTAAAAACCAAACAAATATTCGTAGGCCTAATATAGCACATATATGTACTGCATTAGGCCTAGTTTGCCTAGGAGAGGTTAGGTCTTATATTTATGTTGCTGTTAATGTGTTTCCGGTTTGTCCAAATTCATTCGTACAAAAGTTAACTTTCTGGTGGTCCATCACTACATACTGGTAGGGGGGGTAGAAATAGCCTAAGTTACTCTATCCCTTTGAGATGTATTTCTTTCTTGTCTCAATAAACATACTTGAACTTGTACTACATACTGGTACCTTCGACTAAACAGTTACTACAAGTACAGTACTTTCACTTTTGGAAGATGGGCTACCTTTCACCGCAGGTGTTATCTTTTATAGCAACTTTTATAATCACTTTCATATTACAAGAGGACAGCGGCACTTCCTTTCACCTCAGGCAATCACCCCCTTTCAAATTGCTATCCCCTCCCTACCATGGATAAATAAAGATCAATCCATACTTCGAGGGAAAGTGTAGCGTCTCAAGTCAGACTACGGCGCCCTCCTGACGGAGCAGCCCCTCTCCGTAACCATTGATGATATGTGCCTACACCACTGGTGCTGGCCGGGGCGCGGCTCTCCTGGTTAGGAACCACGCCTATCCTGAGTGCTTGTGGCTCTCCTGGTTAGGAACCACACCTATCCTGAGTGCTTGTGGCTCTCCTGGTTAGGAACCACGCCTATCCTGAGTGCTTGTGGCTCTCCTGGTTAGGAACCACGCCTATCCTGAGTGCTTGTGGCTCTCCTGGTTAGGAACCACACCTATCCTGAGTGCTTGTGGCTCTCCTGGTTAGGAACCACGCCTATCCTGAGTGCTTGTGGCTCTCCTGGTTAGGAACCACACCTATCCTGAGTGCTTGTGGCTCTCCTGGTTAGGAACCACGCCTATCCTGAGTGTTTGTGGCTCTCCTGGTTAGGAACCACGCCTATCCTGAGTGCTTGTGGCTCTCCTGGCGAGGAACCACGCCTATCCTGAGTGCTTGTGGCTCTCCTGGTTAGGAACCACGCCTATCCTGAGTGCTTGTGTCTCTAGCAAAGCACACACAAAATCATTAATGAGTTTGCCTTGTATGGATGTCATCCCACAATGGCCTCGAAATGCACGATATTACGGACGAGTTAAAAAGAGAACACGTGTTATTAAAAAGAGGCGGTTGATTGCCACCTCATTAATAATTGCCAACAGGCAGATAAGGGGCAGCAATAATGCCGAGTACTCCAACAAACCTTAATTGATCTGAGCCAGAGTAAAAATTTGCACTACAAGGTAATTATGAGGAGAAAGCGCTGAGCCAGCATGACTATACCCCACATGGAAAGGAATATGAGGGCAAGAAGCTGGGATATGAGAAATGTATACTAAAGTATACATCATCATACACTGCATACATCATACTGCACTGCAGGAAGAGCCACGAATCTATATGGGTCATCCAGTGAGGTCAGCAGACTTCTAGACTGCTAGGTTTAGGCTTGGCTACAAGTGCTTCAAAGTTTACACCACCTGCTGAAGTAAGCCTGACAAAAGCTAGCTAGCAAAACTATTCACATTCTATAAGTCACAATGCAATTTCAACGGAAAAGTCTAAGAGTTTAGAGACAGCACTGTGACAAATCGTCAAGAAATGTATTTAATCCTGGATGACATAACACCTAAATCGAAAGACACAAGCTCGCACCACCTTACTTTGCGGTTACCTAAGGTTGGTACCGAGGATCAACGTCCCCGTGGCCCAAGTTCAAGTTCAAGTATGTTTATTGAGATAAGCAATAAATACATCTCAAAGGGATAGAGTAGCTTAGGCTATTTCTACCCCCCTCTACTTCAAGTCCCTCAAGGGGCGCACAAATTCCCGTGGCCCGGTCTCTCACCACCAGGTACTAACCTATAGTAGTGCACCCTATTGCCCTTGTAATGATCCCAATTTAGATGCAAATGAAATCTGTAACTAGTTAATTCACCACCAATGTAAGCTGATTAGCTGAAACATCAATAGTTTCCGAAGATAAACAAGGAAATTACATGCTCCTCAATGGTAGAATACTATAATGAATAAAACAATGGTTAAAACAAAGAAAGCAAATAATCTATAATCTTGCTAAACGGGAAGGAATGTGACTGGGGAGGTGTAGCGAGTGGAAACCACAGGGGCCTATATTTTGGGGCTAACCTTCTTTGCAATACGGGGGCACCGCTCCTGTGCCAGGTAAGTTACGGGCTCACCATAGTCCGTGCTACTTGGAACTTGTTCCGAGTAGTTGAATCTATAACAACATCATCTTTGCAATATACATTATTGACATGTATGAGAATGTTACAAACCACATCAACAAATCTGTGTACGGCACTAAGATTTATGGTAAAGTGAGAAGTGAAAATGATATTGAGGCCTTACTGAGGCCAGGCATGAACTTCACAAATGGTCAAAAGATTGACAAAAGCTGTTTAATGTCGAAAAATACCAGACCTTGCATGTAGGGAATAACAACCCATGTCACAACTACCAAATTAACAACATTTACTTGCAGAACATTGATGAAGAAAAGAAGCTTGGAGTCAAAATCCATCACTCACTGAAAATTGCACAATAGGTGGGAGCGGCAGTAAAAACAACAAATTCAAATTCAAATGTTTATTCAGGTAAAGTGCATACATACAAGAGGTTATACAAAAATTGATAAATTTATAGATAGAGCTAGTACATACAATGCCTAAAGCCACTATTACGCAAAGCGTTTAGGGCAGTAAGTCAACACAATCGACTTGAGAATGGCCCAGGACGGACCGGAACGTCGTCGTCCCTTCACCTTCTAGTGTGTGGTCTGGTCAACACACACAGTAGTTGCTTTTGGAGAAAGTTCAACACCGGGCAATAAAAATCATTCCCCCAAAAATCAACTCTAATACCAGGAACGGTCGAGAGCCACAGGGCTAACAACACTACAAACCAGGGAAGACAGGGCGAATTTCATCGAAATTTTTAATACTGAACAAGTTGGAGAATGTTGATCCAGACAACTTCTTCAGAAGGTCAGACGTAACACAAACAGATAGCAACGGTGTCAAGCTTAACAAACCACAATGTAGGACTGAGAACAGGAGATGCTTTTACACCCATAGGGTTATTAACCCATGGAACCGCCTACCCGCCGAAGCCGTAAATGTCAAAACGCCGTTGAATTTTAAATTTAAATTTTTTAAATTTTGCCCCGAGGGGCGAGTTTATTGGGCAGCGCCACTCATCTTGTGAGTGGGCATACCGCCATAGCAGCATGTACAACACTCCTCAATAGGAAGAAAATCCGCTGGGTTGTTCATCCTGTCACTTGTACCCAGACACAGCTGGGACTTACTTAACTGTCTCAAGTGAACAGCTCTTCAAACAAGAAGATTAACATCTATCAACCCTTAAAAGCTTACGTTATCTTGCGGGTGCAAAATGGGAAAATCTTTTAAGAACAGTATCAATATTTGACAAATAGTGTTTTCCTAACTCAAACAATGTGGGGGTTTATTATTCTACACATACTTCTGATGTCTCTCAGGTGTTCACATTCACATAGATAGTGGTCAAGGCGGTGTCCATCACTCTCACCACAGATTCTGCAACTTCGCTGATGAACTGTTGTTTCCATTCCATATCTCCATGGATATTTGTATCCAAGACGGATTCTCGCTATTACTGATTCTCTCCCTCTTTTAAAATCCAGCTTGAAGAAAAATTATTAGGCTAACAGTTTTGACATTTACGGCTTCAGCGGGTATGTGGTTTTATGGTTTTATAACCTTGTGGGTGAAAAAGCATCTCCTGTTTTCAGTCTTACATTGTGGCAAGACAGTAAGATCACACTAACGTGATGCATCAAATGAACAAATCCACAAGGGCCGTGACGAGGATTCGAACCTGCGTCCGGGAGCATCCCAGACACTGCCTTAATCGACTGAGCTACGACAGGGTAAAAGGGTTGAAACCGAAGTTCTACTGAACTTACTGGATCCTGCAGCCTCTCCGAGGCACAAACCAGGCTTTTACCCCCCCCCCCTGCTATGTCTCGGGTGCAGGGGGGGGGGGGGGTTGTGTAAAAGCCTTTTACCCTGTCGTAGCTCAGTCGATTAAGGCAGTGTCTGGGATGCTCCCGGACGCAGGTTCGAATCCTCGTCACGGCCCTTTTGGATTTGTTCAAGACAGTAAGATTACATTGTTTGATGGGCTTGAACCGGTGCTCCTTCTTTGTTATATCTGACCTTTTGAAGAAATTGTCTGGATCAACGTCAATATAGGGACTGGGAAAAAAATTGAGGGGAAGGCTGGACAGGAAATAGGCCAACCAGCACCCCTCCCTCCCTCCCTCCCCTTATATTGTATCATCACGTGAGCTCTGAGCCAAGTTTATTGTTCCTCCTGAAATTAACGGTTGGCGGGAGTCAGCCAAGGTTGCCTCGCAGTTGCCAACCTAACTTAAATATATCAATAACAAATACATTTGATTTCTTGACTAAACAATTCCATCTTTTCGCTTATAAAGTGATCATTAAAAACAAAACAAGTTTTTGTAATTATACATGAATTAAATAAGTTAAAAGGCTAATAATAATAATATGTGAAGTTTACAAAGTGTGGTAGACCTGGTTGGGCTTAGACGCTTGGTGTGTTGGCCCGGCGTTGCCATGGTTACCGCGTCTCGTCCGGGGTCAAGCAAGTCGACACATGCTTCAACAACCTTTTATTTTCGATGCAAATATCCGGTCATTAGTACCTAAAAACAACTCTTCTCGTTTTATTCCCCCCCTAGAGCCCCGAGACAGGAGAGTGAGTGAGAAGTTACATTATATAAGATGTAACACTTTTCCCCATATCTAATTCAAATTGAATTAATGAGAATAACTATAATTACAACGATAAGCATAAATATGACTATATTAATCTGGTTTCAATGTTGCACGTGTTGGTTCTATTACACTGATCATTTATTTTGTTTTTCTCAGGGTTATCTTTCGATGGTTATCTTGAGATGATTTCGGGGCATGGCGTTTTCGGAGGACCGGCCTCTTTTGTTACACACCCCCAGCAGTAGTCCGTAGCAGCTGTCAAACTCCCAGGTACCTATTGACTGATAGTTGAACAGGGGCATCAGGATGAAAGACACTGCCCATTTGTTTCCGCCTTCATCGGGGATCGAACCCAAGAACCTTAGGACTACGAATCGCGAGCGCTGTCCACTCAGCTGCCAGGGTGAATAATTTCTTTTCAAATAGTTGCTTGATACACACAGAAATCACAAAACAGTGTACACATTGAAAAAACACATGAAGATAATCATGTGATTGGGGACAAGAAGCCGGTATCCTTAACCGGATACCCCCGCCCCCTACCTCAAGTCAACTACTAACCTTCGCTAGGATGCAACCCCCTAAACTCCCGAATACCTATTTAGGCGAGAACATCCATCAAATGATAGGCAACACCCAACCGTTTTCCTCCTGTTAGGATATCGAACCCGGGATTGTGAGTCGAGGACGTTCATCACTGTACTACACATACATAGGGTCGATAATAACCGGGCTTGGGAAATGAACCACATTCAATCGTCACTAATGACGACAATGGTCACCGGCAATTATACAAATGTATGTCTGCATAATACATCACTCAGTGGTGGTTGGGCTTATGTAACCATAATACACATTCAGTGGGTTAGGCTTACACCTCGCAAAAATTCATGTCAAATGCCTATGGCGTACTATAATTAGTCGATTAGAGACCCCACCCACGTTCCGAGGGCGGCGGTGGGAAGATTACACAGCGGTTTCGGGAACAGAACCCTAATGTAATGATGACCAAAGATCATGGCCTCAGATCAAACCACACAGAAAATTAAGAAACGTCGCTAATGTGGACCATTATCTTTGGTCCGCGTTGGTCCCGCGTTTTTGCCCAAAACACTGTACGTATTAGTGGCATTAGGCATAGTATATACTAGCTCAATCTAGAAATCCAACATTCTGCTTGTAACTAATTTTGTATATATACGTTTACCTGAATAATCATCATCATCATCATCACACGACTTTATATTGGTCCAAGACGGATCGAAACGTGGTCGTTTCTTACTTTTCTGACGTGAGGTTTGGTCACCATATCTTCAGCCACGTTTCATTGTGACTCATCGCCTGCTTAAGCTAAGCAATTTGCATCCAGCTGATTGCCTCTCACAGCTAAAATAACGAATGAGCTTCACTACCGGGGAGTGAGTATGCAGGAAACGCTCCCCTCGAAAGGTTCAATCTGGGAGCCTATTGACAACCTCAATTATATCGACCTTCCAAACCGAGCCTACCATTTCCGTCAATGGTAGGCTGTACATTGGCTGAGATTAATGAACCTCACTGTTCAATAATCTCAGCGGTAAACAGGGGCTGCCAACATTAACGGTAAATAAGGGCTGCCAACGTTGACGGTAAACAAGGGCTGCCAACATTAATGGTAAACGAGGGCTGCCAACATTGACGGTAAACAAGTGCTGCCAACATTAACGGTAAACGAGAGCTGCCAACATTAACGGTAAACGAGAGCTGCCAACATTGACGGTAAACAAGGGCTGCCAACATTAACGGTAAACAGGGGCTGCCAACGTTGACGGTAAACAAGGGCTGCCAACATTAACGGTAAACGAGGGCTGCCAATATTGACGGTAAACAAGGGCTGCCAACATTGACCGTAAACAAGGACTGCCAACATTGACGGTAAACAAGGGCTGCCAACATTAACGGTAAACGAGGGCTGCCAACACTGTCGGTAAACAAGGGCTGCCACTATTAAGAGTAAACAAGTGCTGCCAACATTAACGGTAAACAAGTGCTGCCAACATTAACGGTAAACAAGGGCTGCCAACATTGACGGTAAACAAGGGCTGCCAACATTAATGGTAAACGAGGGCTGCCAACATTGTCGGTAAACAAGGGCTGCCAACATTAACGGTAAACAAGGGCTGCCAACATTAATGGTAAACGAGGGCTGCCAACATTGTCGGTAAACAAGTGCTGCCAACATTAACGGTAAACAAGTGCTGCCAACATTAACGGTAAACAAGGGCTGCCAACATTAACGGTAAACAAGGGCTGCCAACATTAATGGTAAACGAGGGCTGCCAACATTGTCGGTAAACAAGGGCTGCCAACATTAACGGTAAACAAGGGCTGCCAACATTAATGGTAAACGAGGGCTGCCAACATTATCGGTAAACAAGGGCTGCCAACATTAACGGCAAACGAGGGCTGCCAACATTAACGGTAAACTAGGGCTGCCAACATTAATGGTAAACAACTGCTGCCAACATTAACAGTAAACTAATGCTGCCACTATTAACGGTAAACAAGTGCTGCCAACATTCTTCTTCTTCTTGATAGTAGGCGCAGTTTGCATTAGCCAACATTAAACAGTCACGATGATACGCATATTGTGCGTGACCTTGAACCGACTCCATGTCTTGGGAGACATTCTTGACCTTTATGTTGACATCAGTGTCTCCCTTGCCTTGTGTGCTTCGTCAATAGCTGGACATGGCTTCGGATCATTTACCCATATAAACTACTGAAGTGTCGGATGCAATGTCCTTCCTGACGGAATATCTAAACGAAACCCGAGTGAGTGATGCCAGTGTGGGATGGTGAGCCAAACTTAGCAGCAGGGAAGGACAGATTGTCGGAGATGAAGTATCCATCTGGATACACTTTATCCAGATGGCTGGACCGTGGGACATTATGGCTGGTCTCATGGCTGAGGGGCTTTGGTCACTGAGGTACGCAGCTAAAACATACTGTTGGCTACTTTCTGTGATATATAATAAGACACTGGAAGCAGATGAACTACAAGGAAGTTGGAAGACAGTTAAAAAAATACGACAGAGTAACTAAATTACATGCCAGTATCTTTTAGATGCATGCCATGCAAGGTGACTGAAAAGATCATAAGAAAGAAGTTGGTAAAACAACTGGAAAGAATCTTGCCTTACAAGCTTGATAGAATTCTGTGATTGGATACCAAAGCCGATATGATAAAAGGTGGACAATGTATTTATTTAGAGTGCCAATGCCTTTGACACAGTAATCCAGCCAATAACACGAAAAGTGCTTCAGTAGATATGAAAGTGTCTAAGTAACAGAAGCAAGGCAGTAACGGCACGAGACTTAAGAGGGGCGAGATATTAATAGCAGTCTCTCACAGGTGTCTGTGTTAGGTCTTGTCCCATTCCTGAGCTACGTAAATGATCAAAAGTAATAGACTTCGTCCTTCTCAATGTTTGCTGATGAAAAAATTATGGAGGAGTAACCATATGGCAGAAGACCAAGAAAATTAACATCTGGACAAAGTATGGCCAGAAAGTGGCTACTAGAGTACAACTTGGGCAAATGCAAAGCAACAAATGTGGGTGCTGGCAACACAGTACCAAATGGAAAAGGAAAGCATCCTTGAATTTGACCAAGGGATTCATATCATACTGAATCATGTACCCCGAAACCTACATCAAATGGATGTCATTCATTGCATTTGCCACATATCATATGCAATGAGTTTTGAGCAAGGATCAAATGCCACTGGAAGCCAAGTGTTAGAGGAAATGATTACAACACATACAATTCTCAAGAGAATTAACAGGGAAGGCAAGAACAGATCATATGGAATGGGTGGTACATGAACAAGAGGGCACTGAGAGAAACTACTGTATTGTTGATTACTGAACAAATGCAATGCACAATAAACTGAAGTAGCATTGCCAGACTTCATGCACAGCTTCAAATGTATATTTGATGGAGCCACATAGGCTCATGACTGTACACCAATTGATTGAAGTTCGAGACATGAGACCAGGAAGCTGAAGCTGAACCCCTACAATGATGGTGTTTTTTTAAGACACTAGTGCTCTTTAGGGTAGAATGTTGTTGCACACTAACAACCTAGCTCATCTAGCTCATCAAGATTGTAACTTGCTTATTTAAATGAATTGTGGGGTTCAGTCCCTGAGCCCATTATGTGCCTCTGTAACCCTTTTCACTACTGCCCACAGCATGGGTATGGTATGCATAATATATGAACTAAACTAAAACCCCTATCCAAAATTGAAGATGATCATGACTTGGAGATCATGCTGAGAACTTTTACTGCTCGAATCCATTCAGTAAAACAAATTATCGAGACATCAAAAGGGCTGCATTTTGATGGTAAAGCAACATTCTTATTTCATGCAGGTTGGCATTCAACCTCTGACCATCCAAGTGGTTGGGCACCATTCCTTACCCCCCCCTCCCCATCCCATCCCAAATCCTTAGATCCCTTCCAAGTGCTATATTGTTGTAATGGCTATGGCTATGGCTTGGCACTTTCTCCCAATAGTTCCCTTCCCTCTGACAGGTAATTGATCAAGTAGGCTGATTCATGTCTGACTGCATGCAGCAGTGTCTAACAGCCTAGCTGGCCAAATCATCAACTAGGAGGCCTGGTCAAAGACAAGGTAGTGGGAATTGTGATCTTTGGAAACAATTCAAGATAGCCTTAAAATACTGTACTGTATCTAAAAAAAATATGTACAGTATATGTTTTGTATCGGTATTTTTATATTATCTATCAGTATTGGTTAATATGGTAGTATCAATCAAAATATAGGTACTGTATTGGTATACTGTACCTCTTATTCTGAATACGCTGGGAAGGGAGTACAGGATCACTTCCAATAATGGTAATCATCACATCTATTGCATTCTTAGCAAGTGGGGCTCTGACCTAACAGACATTCAAATGTCATGGTGTCTCAGCTACTTCCCAGAGACTTATCAAAGTCTCCCTTTACCAATGACTGGCCTTTCCCAGGATCCAACCCACAACAGCTGCCTACCTACTGTATTTTCACCTGTTTTCTTCCAGAAATACTCCTCTGTCAGTTTTTATCATTTTTCTACACCAGTTAACCTATTTTTTGTGGTTAATGTTTTTGTACCCTATCAAGATACCTGTTTTTCTTCCTGCCATGACTAGCCACTGACATTTATCTTTTCTACTTTTAAATTATAAAATTTCACAAGAAAAATACTTATATGAAAATCCTTGAATTACAGAGGTAACTGAGCTAATACAAAAGGAAAAGATCACATGTTCTGGACATGACTAGTATGGACAATACTTGGCCAGCCACAGAAACAAAGATCACATACTAACCATACTGTACCATTATATTTACTGTAAGTACAGTAAACCATTTAAGTTAAAGAAAGACCATCACATTAACGATGCAAAATAAATTTTTATTTTCCACATCTGTATTTGCAAGCTTCTTTCCCCCATTCTGAACTATCAAATATTATTTGGTAGCCAAATTTTTTATATTTTTAAGGTTTGTCACATCACGGTCTGGGTTTATGGGGTTGCACTGTATTAGAATATGGTAAGGGACAAGGTTAAGTAACTGTGGTTTCTAAGGAGTGAATGTATTTGTTTGTACTGTATACAGTATATATATATTTTATGCACATTCATATAATTCATGAGAAGCACAATACACCAGGTCATATGAAGTGATGGGGTGCTGCTGCTGCTATTTACTCAAGCAAATGTAGTATGTACATTACTGCATTTTTTTTATTCATGATGCTATAGTGTATGGATTCAAAAAATAGTTCTTTTTTGCTAATATCTAACCATTTTTAATTCTCTTGCTTCCATTGTTGTTTTATACAAGTATATGCCTCTCCAGTCCCCTCCCGTATTATAATGAACAACAGGATAATACTGCAATAATATAAAAATACTATAATATTGAATAAAATACAGTAATTATAAAATTAATTTAAAATACTGTAATAATAATAATACAATCAGCAAGCAACGTTTAGTGTGCAACTCACAACAGTCTTCTAATGCTTTAGTAAATATTTGCCATTAGGTGAACAGAGGCATTGGATGGAATAAATCAGCCCCAACATAGGCTGTACCTTGATCCTCGATGTAGGTATTCCTTAACCATCTTCACTACTAACATAAATCATTCAATTAGGTACTGGGGTGTCACCCTACTTCCTCTCTCCTTCCAGCTTTGTGTTTCTCATCATTGGGGGAGGAACAACTGGGGTTAGACAAGGGTAAAGTTGTGACAGTTTTCGTTATGTACTCTAACTTAATATCCAGCACTAGCAAACAAGTCGTCTGGTTTAAGTACTGTACTCTCCTCCCAGCAAACTATTCTTTTATAACTTTATAAAGAATTCAAGTTAGGTAGGGTCCATTTATTTTGTTAAGAGTATGATCGGGTTAGGTTACTTGGCTTAGGAGCGACTTGTAACGCCACCAAGACTGTCAAGCAATGTCACACTCACCTGTGAGCAGAGGCTGAATGACTCCATTCTGCGAGTGATTATTGCGGATGCGGTCCGACGAAGTTTCAACGCGGTCAATCATGATCATGTCACAAAGCGCGTCTCAGATGACAACAGCAGTCCTGTCGCCTACTCTGACGATGCTTCGTCTGTTCTACGCCAGGATCACCTGTAGAATTATATGTGACGGAGATGCTACCCAATCCCTTAATGTAAGTTGTCGACAAATTTATAAAACAAAGTAACATCATTATACATAAGTTAACTACAATTTGGCTACTGAATGCTATTTTAAAGATAAGTTTAGAGTAACAAATACCACATAAATATCAAAACAATAGCTTTATATCATTTATATTAGTGGGCGGAGCCTGCGCAGACGACGCAACCAGGACACGCTTTCACCAAAGCCTGCGTCCTAGTTTGAACCTCTTAGTCGGCGCTTGCTGAACATCCCCATTAAAACCATAAATTCTCAGGTAATGCCACGGGTTTCTCAATGTATTATATAATTTTCAAACGTAAGACACATTAATCTACATTTTGAGTCCATATAAATCCGAATGTATCAAGTTTGATTGTAGATACATTTGCTTTAAAATGGTAAAAGATTATGTTGGTTGGATGATGTTATGTTGATGTACCTGTTGTTAAACGATCTGGCAGGTCGTATTTCAGGTGTAAATTGCGATTAAGGACCTGCCCGAAACGCTATGCGTGCTAGTCGCTTTACAAGAATGTATGAACTCTTGTATATATCCCCCTTCGTGCGACCACCATATTTTAAGATGGACTACAAGTATAGAAACCCACATAAAGGTCATAAGGTGATGAATTTCTAGATTACCAGCAAGGTGACTATCAAGGAATGAGAGAGGAACTGTAAACCATCTCCTGGAGGGACCTGATGGGCGAACATGGCACGGAAGCATCATGGCACATGGCCCCCCCCCCTTTTTTCATTTTTATCTTATTTTTTCTCAACACAATTTATACTTTAATCTCAATTAGTATTAAGTTTTAGTCTTAGTGTTTTTCCTGCTCGAAACGCTTTGCGTAAAACCGACTCTCCTGTCTAATAACGATGGTCAGCTTTCAGCCTCTGATTCTGCTATTGAGTTCAATAGGTTCTTCTCTTCCATTGGTTCATCCCTTGCAAATGATATTCCATCTTCCAGTACTGACATTAAGGACTATCTTACAGGTAACTATCCACAGTCTCTGTACCTAAAGCCTATTAACTCCACTGACGTCAATGAGATAATCCTTTCCCTTAAAACCAAGTCTGGTGCCCTTGAGGAGATACCAACTTTAATTTACAAAAAAGCCTCCAGATCTTTAGCCCCTGCTATTGCTTTGCTCTTCAACAAGTCACTTGAACTCCAAACCTTTCCAGATATTCTAAAAAAAGCGAGAGTAACGCCTGTCCACAAATGTGGTGACCCCACAGATGTTAACAACTACAGACCTATATCAATCCTGCCAAACTTGTCAAAAATTTTTGAAAAACTTATATACAAGCAGCTTTACTCATATCTAGCCAAACTCAATATACTTAGCCCTTGCCAATATGGCTTCAGACCCAAAAAAAGCACTAACGATGCACTTATTAGTATGCTTAGCTCGATTCATACAGCTCTTGATAAAAAGGAGTTCCCTGTTGGGTTATTTGTGGACCTGCGTAAAGCTTTTGATACTGTCAACCACCATAACCTTCTTCTTAAATTACATCATTATGGAGTCAGAGGACACTCCCTACAATACCTCGAGTCCTACCTTACTGACAGGCTCCAATATGTTTCTGTGAATAATACAATTTCTCCCACCCTACCCATCAACATTGGTGTTCCTCAGGGCAGCATACTTGGCCCTCTCCTCTTTCTCATCTACATTAATGACCTTCCAAATGCCTCCCAACACCTCAAACCAATTCTATTTGCTGACGACACAACCTTCATTTACTCCAGTCCTGACCCTCTTGCTCTAAATGCCACAGTAAATACTGAGCTAAATAAAGTCCATCTTTGGCTAACTGCCAACAAACTCACCCTTAACATTGACAAAACCTTCTATATTCTGTTTGGCAATAAATCCTCTAGTCTTATAAATCTCAAAATAAACAATACCCAAATTTGTAACAAATTAGATGGCAAATTCCTTGGCATTCTCATTGACCACAAGCTGAATTTCCAGGGACACATTCTAAATATATCAAAAAAAGTTTCAAAAACTGTGGGCATTCTTTCTAAGATCAGATATTATGTACCACGCCCTGCCCTGGTGACTCTCTATTACTCCCTTATCTATCCTTATCTCAACTATGGTATTTGTGCTTGGGGTTCTACTACCCAAAATCACTTACGTCCTCTAATTACCCAACACAAAGCCGCTATTAGAACAATATCCAACTCTGGCCCCAGACATCACTCGGTACCCCTACTCAAATCTCTTAATATGTTAGATATTAAGTCACTGCACATTCTCTCATGTGTATTATACATATATAAAACGCTAAACTATAATGCCAATCCTGATCTTAAAAGCTTCATAGAAGGTTGTAACAGAACCCATGAGCACCACACCAGAAATAAATACAGTTTTGATATTCCTAGAATACGTCTTAATCAAACTAGAAATGCTCTGCAAATCAAGGGGCCCAGAATGTGGAATGACCTTCCCAACCATGGTAAAGACTGTACCTCTCTCAACCAGTTTAAGATAAAAACTAAACACTACCTAATAAATTCCCTGTAATCTACCTCACTCCTCTATTGTCAACCCATGTCTGTTATTTTCTTTTTTTTTTTTTTTTTTTAATCAACACTGTTTGTCAATCTATTGTATTTGTGCTGCTTTTTCAGTCATGTTCCCCCCTTTTTTTTTTATCTTTATTTGTATTTGTTCTCAACATCTTTTATTCTTTATGCTCAATTAGTATTAAGTTCTAGATATTAATGTTTTTCTTGCCCGAAACGCATTGCGTAATAGTGGCTTTAGGCATTGTATGTACTAGCTCTATCTATATATCAATCCATTAATGTAACATCACTTGTATGTATATACCTTACCTGAATAAACATCTGAATCTGAATCTGAATCTGAATCTAATAGTGGCTTTAGGCATTGTATGTACTAGCTCTATCTATAAATCCATCAACTTTTGTATTTCACCTTATATGTATGTACTTTACCTGAATAAATATTTGTATTTGTATTTGTATTTTGTATTTGTAAGCATCATGGCAAAATTTCAAGAGGGTCATCACGGAACTCGTTCAAAAATATGTGTCGAAAAGAAGAAAGACAAGAAAGGGAACTAGATGGATGACACAGGTCGTAATTAGACGAGCCTTATAAACCAAGAGGAACCTCTGGAGAACGTATAAATCAACGATGGACGTCATTGATTATAAATTGAAATTGAATTGAAATTGAAATAAGTTTATTGAGGTATAAATACACACAAAGTTCACAAATCCATAAATTTCACTGTAATGTACCTACTAATTTTCTTACAATATACCTGTTAATATTTTTCAATTTTGCTACAAAATACCTACTTAAAATTATCTGTTAGATTAAGGACCTGCCCGAAACTTGTGTATGTATATATGTATACGTATATATATATATATGTACATGTATGTATGAGAATGTGTACATGTATATATAACATTAATAATTTTGTAACTAGCGTCAAAAATTGTTATTTGCTTAGCTAAACGAACTAGAGGGTTCAGTTCCTGAACCGATTATGTGCCTCTGTAATCCTTTACACCACCGCCCACGGGATGGGTATGGGGTGCATAATAAAGAAATAAATTGATTGAATTGATTGCCCGAAACGCCATGCGTGCTAATGGCTTTACAAGAATGTAAAATTATCAATGCTATGTACTCTCATAAATCCAATGTACCTTCTTATATGTATGTGTGTGTGTATATATATATATATATATATATATATATATATATATATATATATTATATATATATATATATATATATATATATATATATATATATAAAGGGATGAGGTAGCTCAAGCTATTCTCACCGTCTTCAGTACAACGTATTCATATTTATATAGACTCATCACAAACAGTAAGCATATAAGCATGCGAAATAATTTGAAAGAACATTGACAAACTAAAAGACTACAAAATCCCAGGTGTGGATGGAATACAATCCAAAGTCTTAAAGGAACTGGCAGAAGAACTTAGCCTGCCGCTGAAACTACTTTTTCACAAAACCTCTTGACCAAGGTGATCTATCTATCATCATACTATCATGCAAGAGGAGCCACACATCTATGGATCGTCCAATAAAATCAGCAGGCTTCCAGATGTTACTACTGCCCGTCTTAGACTCTATAATAATAATATAATAATAATTTTTATTTAGGCAAAGGTACATACATAAAGAGATTTTACAAAGTTTGTTGGCTTTATAGATAGGAGCTAGTACATACAATGCCTAAAGCCACTATTACGCAAAGCGTTTCGGGCAGAAACGTACAAGTTACAAGTAACTTGTAACCTCTGTTACAAGTATCTCTGGGAATTTTCATTGTTTGATGAAGTAGACCAAAGGTGTATTTCAGGTCTACTTGTCGAAGGTCCAAGGAAGAACCTTAGACAAGCGGCCGACTTTCTGCCCTCGTCGAGGTCACTAGGGTTAGTGGCCCTCAGCTAGAACAAGTAAGAATAAATAAATAGATAAATATTATTTGCGTGAATGAATTGGTTATCACATACGAATATATATTTAGTGTCACAAATTTACTAGATAAGGGTTCCTCAAATGCAAGTCACCTGTCAATACGTATATTCTATAAATATACAAACCTAAGGAGTACGGACACCGTATAGTCACTGGTAGGCAAGTACAGTACTGCAGTTACCGGCGGACAGCTCGGTTGGTCTCTGTGCTCGCTAGCAGTTCTCTCTTATCTCCTCCGTGTTGTAGGGGGGACCCAAGGCAGTTCTCTCTAATCTTCCCTGTTGTAGGGAGGACCCAATGCAGTTCTCTCTAATCTCCCCCGTGTTGTAGGGGGGACCCAAGGCAGTTCTCTCTAATCTCCCCCGTGTTGTAGGGAGGACCCAAGGCAGTTCTCTCTAATCTCCCCCGTGTTGTAGGGAGGACCCAAGGCAGCGCTCTCTAATCTCACCCGTGTTGTAGGGGGGACCCAAGGCTGTTCTCTCTAATCTCCCCTGTGTTGTAGGGGGGACCCAAGGCTGTTCTCTCTAATCTCCGTGTTGTAGGGAGGACCCAAGGCTGTTCTCTCTAATCTCCCCCGTGTTGTTGGGGGGACCCAAGGCAGCTCTCTCTAATCTCACCCGTGTTGTAGGGGGAACCCAAGGCTGTTCATTTGTTTTCTCGAGAGCAGGAAGCCTGTACTCACCTAGTTGTGCTTGCTGGGGTTGAGCTTTGGCTCTTTGGTCTCTCCTCTCAACTGTCAATCACCTGTGTATATATTTCATTCACAGAAACAGTGGTGGTTGTCACTGGTGTAAGTTAGAAATTATTGTAGGATGTGACTCCATAGAGATGAAATTTAACAAGAACATAACTATTTTGTTTTATATACATAATAGTTCTTACATTCTTGTAAAGCCATTAGCACACACAGCCTATTAACAATGTCAAAGGCCTTTTGAAGGTCAAAGTCTTATTGGGTATTAACTTTTGTCAAGAGCCTCGTGTATAAACTCAAAGAGTCGAGCATCAATATTAGTGCATCAGTGGTGTACAGATAATCTGCACTAATCCTCTGATCTACTACAATAAGTCAGATATACTAGCCTAACGACATTTTGTCTTGGGTTTTATTATGCATCACTATTTAATTTTTCCCCCCATATACCTGGGTTCAATTCCCAGGAGGGACAGAAATGTATGGGTATGTTTCCTTTATGCCTAAATTCACCTACTAAATAGGTACCTGGAAGTTAGGAAACTGTTGTGGAGTTAGATTCTAGGGAAGTTAGTTTAGTCATTATTTATATAATAATAATTCATTGTGTCTGGGGACAGGTAGCCAGAGTGTATTCATACACGTTTGGCTTCGTCAAATCATTAAGGTTCCTTCCCCCCCCCCCCACCTCCCACAAAGCCGAATTATTGACCCCGCCCAGGTTGCAATCCCAAACAAGTTGGCTAACTACTGAGTACCTACTTACTGCTAGGTGAACAGGCCCATTAGGTGAAAGGAAGTGTGCCCAACCATTTCTGTCCCGCCCGAGATTCGATCCCGCAATTCTCGAGTGAGTGCGCGTCGAGAACGAACCCGAGTACTACCAGGACCCTCAAATTATGGGCACCTATACCCATCCTGTGGGCAGTAGTAGAAAGAGTTACAGAGGCACGTAATGGGTTTAACCTGAATTTACCTGAGGGCCACTAACACACTAGTGGCCTTGATTAGGACAGGAAGCCGGCAGCTTGTCAATGGTCCCCCCCCTCACCATCTGGCCCGAGTATTTTTTCTAGCTTTATTTTAAAATTCGATAGCTTTGGCATTAACGGCTTCGGCGGGTAGGCAGTTCCATGGGTTAATTAAAAAGAAAAAGGTGAAAAATCATATCCTGTTTTCAGTCCTACATTGTGGCTTGTTGAGTTTGAAACCGTTGCTCCTTGTTTGTGTTACATCTGAACCTTTTGAAGAAATTTGTATAATCACTGTGTGAGAGGACAATCAGTATATACACACAATAAAGTATATACACGAGGCCCCTGGTGGGGGCCTCGTAGCCTGGTGGATAGCGCGCAGGACTCGTAATTCTGTGGCGCGGGTTCGATTCCCGCACGAGGCAGAAACAAATGGGCAAAGTTTCTTTCACCCTAAGTGCCCCTGTTACCTAGCAGTAAATAGGCACCTGGGAGTTAGTCAGCTGTCACGGGCTGCTTCCTGGGGTGTGTGTGTGTGGTGTGGGGAAAAAAAAAAAAAAAAGTAGTTAGTAAACAGTTGATTGACAGTTGAGAGGCGGGCCGAAAGAGCAAAGCTCAACCCCCGCAAAAACACAACTAGTAAACACACAGTATGTGTTAGGCTCATATTTAGGTTCCTCTCCCTCCCCCCCCCCCCCCCCCCCTCAAGGGTTGAATTACACACCCTCCCCAGGATGCAACCCCACAACAAGCTGACTAATTCCAAGGTATCTATTCACTGCTAGATGGACAGGAGCATTAGGTGAAGGAAATACACCATTTCCTCTCTGGACCACGACACTGAGGCGCTGGAACAGGAAACTGGCTGCTCTTGAGTCTTTAGTTTTCCTAATTTAACTTCCTATATATACAGTATATATACTATATATACACAGTATAAATAAACAACAGTGAAATATATGTAAATAGCTTAGTGCTTTCAACTCATTCGAGCCGTCATCAGATCTGAGCTAGTTCAGCTCTGATGACGGAGCCCGTCTTCCAAACAAATACCCAAAGTCCATTCCATGCACCCGCCAATCCCCCCTGTTAATGAATGAAAAACAGTTTATACATGTCTCACAACTGATGACGTTTGAATACTTCCAGAATGAGTGCCTCACTGATGAATTTTGTTCGAACCACAACGTTGTAAATGCTTCACCCGCGTACTACAAATACATACTGTATATGTATTTGTAGTATGCAAAAAATACACAAAAAATATGTGTATTTTATGTCATGAATGTTTTCACCCAGCAAATGAAATGTAGCCTGTATATGATTTTTCAAATAATTTTTGTTTTGATATTGGTAGTCATATTATTACTTATTTGTTTATTATTAGCACACACTATTATAAATATTATATTCACTCAGCTCAGAAGAAAATGGCCAAGAAGACTAAACACCGCAAACCAAAGCACATGCTGTGGCCAAACTGGGACAGGAAGCGATATATAAAATTCAGGAATGACAAATTTCCCGGAAAGGTTACAAATATATCTGTTGCTGAATTAATTGAGCAAGCAAAGGATTCCATTCTGAAAGAAGTGCGAATTGGTGTGCGTTTTCCTCGAAAACGCATCACTGAAAGAATGAAGAAAAAATATCCATTCAGGAAGTACATCAGGAAGGAAGCAGCAAAACAATCCCGGGGCAAGAAACTTCCTAACCAAGAACTCGAGATGATCCCTAATGAAGAAAAAGACGTAAACACTGAAACACTGGTGAATGAGCTCAAGTGGACCCCACTAGACGCGGTCATGCCAGTCACCTTGTCTGATAACTATGGCGATCACTTTATTGGGGTGCGTATATCATCCATGATCCGGGCCAATGAAGCCATCACTCGTGTACTAGGTGTTCTCAGATCTCCGGAACAGCTTCTTCCTAACACATATTACCATTTATACCAAGTCTTCAGCCCAACTTGTGAGTACATATCTTTTCTTATTTATTTATACAGTATTGCTATATTTGATATATATACCCAATATTTATCTATGATTGGATCTGTAAATAATCTATTTAAAATTATTTTGTACAAATAATGTTGAAAAATAATTTGGGATCTTGAAAGATGCACATACAATATATATTGCCTCTAACTCAGTCTTTTGACTATTCCTCTCAACACACTATGTATTTTAAACCATGTCTTTACCTTCATGTTCTTTGATGTTGCATGTAGACATAATAATGACATATGACAAAGTCAGCAGTCAAATATCTTTGGTCCCATTTTATTTTTCAAATTACAAATACAGAATTTGTTTGCTACAGATGACTCGAGTACAAACTATCTTGAGGCGTCTGCAGATTGGCATTTTGAAGCGTTGCTGTCAATGGCAACAATTGTATTGTGCACCAATAATCATCCTGAAAGCATGAGTTTACTGTGCATCCCGTACTCAATCTGTGAGCAGTAGTTTATTGTCAATTTATGGATAGGATGTTTACCCTGCAGCAATGATTATTAATTTTGTTTTCCTCGGGGTGAATAATTTCTTTTCAAACAGTTGCTTGATTTTATGCACTTATACTTTCTGGTGTTTTTTCTTCTTAGTTTTAGACTGACCTCTGTTCCATAAGCTTCTCTCTCCTTGTAGAGGATCAGATTGTGATCCCAGTTCGTGGTAGGCTCGAGTGGGTCTCAGTGGCCTGGTATGATTCACTAATACCCTGCAGTCCTGAGCAAATTTATCCAAGTAAATTGTGTACTTAGATGGCATCACAACAACAGAACATTGAGGTGCTATCTGTTTTATGTTGGATGAATACTTTTTATGGAGTACCTTGTCCAAAACCTTGTTTGTCAGAAATATTTGTCAGTAATATTCTGACAGTCACATACGATCACCTAAAAATTCATCCCCTATTCATATTTTTATTCAATAAATAAAAAACAAGTGTATACAAACATTGAAAAAACATATTACTAGCTTGAACAAATACAGTACAGTACATTATTCAGCCACTAAAACAGGAAATGGGAACTTTGTTATCTTGATTATTTATCAGCTACAAAAATAATGATGCAAGAACTGAGCCCTGTGGCACTTCACTAGTAACATTTCTCCAGTCTGATACATTGCCTCTGATTACTGCCCTCATTTTTTATCTGAAAATTTTTCATTCATGTCAGAAGTCTCTAGTATCTCACATTTTCCAGAACAACCTCTCATGTGGGACTGTTGAAATGTGTAAACTACATGGTGCTATACTGTACTGGCTCAGCACATCTTTGATACTTACATTTTAAGTGATCTTACTTCTAACTCATTATATGTTGCTCTTACTGATAATTCACTACATCATGCATCTTTAAGAATGCCTTTTATTCACAATTATACAATTATTTAATCTCATTTCCATACTCTAATTCTTACTTAAAATCTTTTAACTGTATATGCTCTAAGCTTTGTCTTGCAGCCACATACCTCTAATTAGGTATGTTGACATGATGATATACTGTATATTCAGGTATGCGCAAGATGCCACCGAATGAGAAGATTACGAAGTCACAGGTGATGGGTGTGCAGAATTACACTTACCTTGTGAGAAGAGACACAACACACTACAAGGTGAGCTGCTGAATTCATCTTTATTTGTGGTTTCCAGAGATGGGACAGTGTAAGATACTGTGCTGCATGATTGATAAGTTAATTTTCAGTTGTTGATTACAAATAATTCATAATTTTTTTACCTTATTAATATCACCACCACTATAAAATACAGCACTGCTGTTGCTGCTGCATTACTATCACAACCATCACTGTTACCTTAGTATTCTACTACTAATGATTACTGCTGCTACAAATGCTAATAATGCCTTTCAAAATTTCCAGGTGGAGGAAGACTTGACTTTGAGCTACTGTCGTGAACTGCTGGGGAAAAATAGGAGTCTGCAAGTGTGGCGTTTTCAGGAGATTAAGGAAGGCCGTCTAAGGGTGCTCAGAGCCAAGATCACAACCACTAATCAGATGGTAAGGTGACGTGCAGTTCAACTCACCAAGTCCATGAATCTGAGTTGGATAGAGAGAGAGAGAGAGAGGGGAAGGGGTCTATGGTTGACAGATGAAGTCCCCACCCTGCTTGACAGCCTGGTCTGGCTGCAGCCTTATGACAAGTGAGCTAACTCTTGCTCCTGCTCAATGTCAACCCTTCTGTCTGTTCTGTTCTGTCCCTTGAATGTCCAGTTCCCTGGGTATTTATGGGGGAACCGGGAGTTAAGCCCCGCCTACCAAGTAGATAGCTTCAGGCCATCTACCTACTACGCCTTAAACAGCGGCTTGTTTAAAATACACACTCAGCTACCTGTCTGCAATTATCGGCTTGGCGGAGAGTAAGGTCACTTGACACGACCTGACCCCTGGTCAACTCGTGATCATTAACTTCTCTGGGCGTGACTTCTTAATTGATCATGGCCGTCAGTCTGGCAACACCAAATGTCCTGCGTGACTGACTCATGTTGTTTAATAAAATATAAAACACCTTTATGGTGTTACACTGTCAGTTCTTCGTAAATGCCAAAACTGTATTAAGTTTTAAAATCTACCTGAAAAAGATCGTCAAGGCAATATCAAGGCAAATAGGGGGACCTTCCTGTCCTCAACAAGGTCACTAGGGTTAGTGGCCTAGTGGCCTCAGGAAAATCAGGTAAAAATCTGGAAAGATAAACAGTTCTTGGCTTGCAGAATTTGCTTAGGAATGTTAGTTATTCCTATTGAATTCTAAACTTTTGTCTTGGTTAATGAAAAAGTAGGAGTATTTCCCTAGACAGGATGATGAAAGAAACACAAATTGATAGGACTAAGGACAGACATGACAGGGCTGATCTCATCAAAATATAAAATACTTAACACACAATCTTGTAATGAACATATGAACCTCGCATATAATTTTCCTATCTGTTTCAGTTGTGGCTGCTGAAGATGCTGAAGAACAGAGCATTTAGGTCTAGTATAAATAACATGACCCAGGAAGAGGTCACACAGCTTCTTATGGCAATTGGCTGTCCGAGCGATCCAATGGCCAATCTTTACAAGAAGGAAAAGCTACAAGAGCCACAGATGGTAAGTTGACCTCAAGAAGTTAATGGATTTTAATTAAAAAAAATAGTTGGGAATAATTATATGTAGGTGTGAGCCACTGGTAGATGATTAATGTGATTCAAAGGTGGCCGTGGGAGGCTTGAATGAGTATTGGATACACACAGAAATCACAATAGCTTGATGCATCAGATGAACAAATCCACAAGGGCCGTGACGAGGGTTCGAACCTACGTCCGAGAGGATCTCAGATGCTGCCGTCAGTAGAACTTCCAATTGCAATTCTTTTACCATGTCAATTAACTCTAGTCAATTAAGGCAGCATCTGGGATCCTCTCGGATGTAGGTTCAAACCTATGAGTCAAGCAAGGTCATGGCCTTTGTGGATTTGTTCAGAGTTGGGTATTTTGGGAGTATAGATCAGTAGATGTGACTCAAAGAAGGATGTAGCCAACTAGAAAAATAGACTCAGGTGCTGTCAGATAAATGGTAGTGCAACTCATTGAAAGAGGCACAAGAAAGGTACATGGATGTGTGGGGCTCAAGATCAGTCAAAAATGGAACTATGGGACCATATTAGTTACACCTTGCTACAGTACTGTATAGAGTGGAGGATAATGGGATGTACTGAGGCAGTGGGTCATATTACCGTGGGCACTCACCTACCAAACTGTTCATTGGTAAAACTTTCATTACCTGCTCATGTACCAAAATTAAATTGCAACTAGTTCATCACTACTGTAACATGTTTTTCCAAATTAACATTTTAATTAAGTTTCTGAGCTTATTGTGTGTCACAAGATGGATATGAATTACGTAATATACTGTACTAATCAAATTAATGACGTATAAAGACAGTAAAAGATAAACAAAAGAAACTAGAATGTGAACACTATGGTACTTGTGAATGGTTATATTTTGTTATTACAGTACATTATTATTATTTATATTTACCTTAATTTACCTGAGGGCCATTATCTCTAGAAGTCTCATTATTCCTTAGGATTTTTTCTAGCTAAATTTTGAACTGGAGTACTGTCTTGGTATTTGCAGCTGGAGCAGGGAGGCAATTCTATGGGGTTGGAATTGTCTACTGTACTGGGAGGCAACAATTTTAGAACACAAGTGCTTGGTCATTAACTTAGTCAAAATTCAGTATTAAAGATATAGCTTTACTTACTTTAAAATACAGAGTACAGTAATGTCAAGACAACATGGTTCTGTTAAAAATAAATCCTGCCTTTCTAACCTGCTCACATTTTTGATAATGGTAACTAGCTATTATAAATAAATAAATAAATAAATATGTTTATTCAGGTAAGGTACATACATACAAGTGATGTTACATTAATGGATTGATATATAGATAGAGCTAGTACATACAATGCCTAAAGCCACTATTACACAATGCGTTTCGGGCAAAATTAATTAATTCGGGCAATTAATTAAGACTTCCAGTAGATATAGTATACATGGCTTTTTCCAAAGCTTTAGATAATATACTATATGTGGCAAGGACATGGAATAAATAGCAATGTATCAGAATGGATAAAACAATGGTTAAAACAAAGAAGGCAAAGGGTCATCCTAAATGTACAGTATATGAATCTGACTGGGAAAATGTGGTGAGTGGAATACTGCAAAGTTCCATCTCGGGCCAACCCTTTTTGTCATATACATTAATGACATAGATGAGAATATTACAAACCACATCATCAGAGTTGCAGATAACACTAACATCTAATGTAAAGTATGAAGTAAAAATAATGGAAACCTTATAAGAGATCTACATGGCCTCCACAAATGGCTGGAAGACTGGCAAATGCTTTTTAATATTGAAAAACAATATTTGTAATATTGAAAAAGACCTTGCATGTAGGGCATAACAATGCACATTACAACCATCAAGTCAACAGCACTACCATGCTCATTGATGAAGAAAAAGACCTAGAACCCCATGATCCACTAGTCATTGAAAGTTGCACAACATGGGAGAGCTGCAGGAAAAAAATAAAGCCAACCAAACCCTAGAAACAGTCAAATGAACCTTTGACTTCAAGGAAAGAAAATTGGTTATTTAATTACAGTATACAAATCTATGGTGTGCCCATATTTGGGTTACTGTATCCAAGAATGGTCTTACATTCTAAAGAACACATCTGTTTTGGAGAAAGTTCAACACAGTGACAAAAATCATCCCAGAATTAAGTCGATGCTCATACCAGGAACACTTGAGGCCCAAATGACTTACAACACTGTAAACAGGGACGTCTCATCAAAATTTTTAAAATACAGTACTGGACAAGTTTGGTATATTAATCCAGACTACTTTTCAAAAGGTCACTGTAATGTACACAAGGGGAGAACAGCTTCAAGCTCAAGAAGCCAAGGACCAAAGAGCTAGAGCTCAACCCCCACAAGCACAACTAGGTGAGTACAATGCAGGACAGAAAACAAGAGATGCTTTTAAACTCATAGGGTTATAAATCCATGAAACCACTTACCTGTCGAAGTGGCTCTGCCATGGTCACTAGAGTTAGATGATATCAGATGCGTACAGGTAAAGGAAGCATTCATTCAGACATTTAGCCTCCATTTCTTGTCTTGGTCTCACCTCTTTCCAATCAGCTGTATTTCTCCACACTCACTCATTCACTTTTTCTTGTATTCTCACAGGATCAAGATGGTAGCAAGAAATATTACATCAAATTGCCCAGATGGCACTGGGGATGCAACAAGACCAAGCTAAGACCTCATTCTGTAATACGCTATCAGAATATTGTAAGTGACCTTCGCTGACTTTGTAATTTTAGTTAGTTCTTCATATATATATACTGTATATATATTTATGTATGTATGTTCTTGAATATGATAGAAAGGATGAGATTAATGATTCTACCATGAATCTTCTTTATATCTACCTCTGTACCAGGCAGTACAGCCAGGTCCATTCTTGATTCACAATCGAGAATTCCAGGTTCGAATCCCGGGCAGGACAGAAATTGTTGGGCAAATTTCCTATCACCTAATGTTCTTGTTCATCTGGAAGTAAATAGGAAGATCAGCTTGTTGTGGGGCTACATCCTGAACAGGATCAGTAGTTCGACCTTGGGGGGGGACCTTGATATAAGCCTAACATGTATATAACACTTGCTGCCTGTCCCCGACACAATGAATCATTATTAGTAATATATGCTTTTATGCTTTTTTTATGCTTTTCTCTTGAGAATGAAGTTCTTTCAAAGATCATTTTACAGTATTATTATAGTACTACTATTTAAAGTATTATTATAGTAGTATTATTTAGAGTATTATTACATTTCTCTTAGCCTGACACTAAGAGCATTTACCTTGAGTAAATTCTATATGTCAAGAGCCCCACAGCCTGGTCTCTGACCAGGCATCCTCTTTGATGGTCTAGTCAAGCAGGCTGTTAGATGCGGCTGCTCACAGCCTAGTTTATCAGGTATCTTTTGGAGGTGTTTATCGAGTTCTCTCTTGAACACTGTGAGGGGTCAGCCAGTTATGCCCCTTATTGGCAGTGGAAGCGTGTTGAACAGTCTCAGGCCTCAGATGTTGATAATTTTTTCTCAGAATACCTATTCCATCTCTGCTTTTCAACGGGGTATTCTGCACATCCTGCCATGCCTTTGGGTCTTATGTGATGTTATTTTTGTGTGTGTAGATTTGGAACCAGCCCCTCTGCACACTTTTTTATTTTTGTCTTAAGCAATCACTAAAGTTATTTGATACCCAGGCTAATATAGTATTGTGGTGATTGACTGAAGAAAATTGTATACATTGCCTTTTACCCCATCAGAAAGACTTGAGTACTTACTGAAGGAGAAGCCAAAATGCAGTATCATACAGTACACACTATTGCTGGTCTCTCGAGCAATTTTCTCCATGAATGCAGATTGCGTTATGTAATTATGTATATTCTATATGCATTCCCTCTAAAACTTACTTTCACACTTTCCTTCACAGACACACAGTGCAAATGATCTTGAGGATAGACAGAAACATGGGAACCCTGACTATGGGTATCTGCAACGGTTTTGGCACTACTGTTCCAACAAAAATCTTTCAAAGGTTATGGAAATGTTGAAGACAGAGCTGCTAGACATGAATGAACAGTACACAACCTTGCTCTCCACTCCTCCTGAGACACTCTATGCTGAGGAAGAAAATACACTGCTGGATTGCCTGGTGAGTTGAAGTATTGTGGCTGGTCCTATTTTGATCTATGAAGTTATACTACAGTATTGAAAGATTATAAATATTAAAATATGAACTGTTGCAAAAAACAGATTTTTTTTAAAAAGTGCCACCTTGGCAGCTTCCCAAACTAGTAGTACAGTAGTAGTAGTAGGCATCCGTCAGTCTCAGGAGACTATGGATTTGCCCTCTGGTTGTCGGTTTGAGGTGACCTCTCCAGGGCGCAAAGCCAGGGTAGGTTAATACAGGGGAGAAGCTGTCATCCATGCATCAGGTCACCCCCTCTCCACGGCTTCCCAAACTACAAATTGGTATACCTGTCAAACCCTTAGTACCACACCAGGTTATATCAATTCAGGATTAACTACTTGAGACCAATACCAAAGGGAAGGAGAGTCTGGGGGATCTAGGACCACCACAGTAGCTGAGAGAAAGTTCTCCAGAAAAGTAGAGCGCACCAAAACAGACAACTACAGTACTTGGATCACGTATGCAACACTGACCCCTAGCAATGTACATAATTGCTAACTGGACTGAACCACTGGTGAGACTACTTGGTAATGCTGGAATGAGCTACTAAAGTGTTGTTCTCAATAACATTTAATTTAATATACCAACATTATTGATACAGGGTGGAGATTGGCAATTGTTGAGAAAATTATACAAATCTGGAAAAAAAAATTGAACCAGGACTAATGGATCTGAGACTGGATCAGGGACTGATCCAGAACAGATGAATGGACATAACAAAGGGGAATATTAATAGGGTATTAAAAGTATCAACACAAAATAGAACACGAAATAATGGGTATAAATTGGATAATTTTAGATTTAGTTTAAGTCCTGGGTAAATATTGGTTCGGTAACAGGGTTGTTGATTTGTGGAACCAATTACTGTGCAACATAATAGAAGTAGGATCCCTTGATTGTTTCAAGTATAGGTTACACATATATATATATATATGAATGAGATTGTGTGGATATAAATAGGAGCTGCCTCATATGAGCTAATAGGCCTTTTTCAATTGCCTTCATTCTTATGTTCAGTATAATTTTTTTTTCAGTATGAGAATGAACTGAAGGCAGAAGAATCCCATAAAAAACATGAACAATTCTTGAAAACTCTTGAACGACAGCATAAGTCTACAAGCCGAGAGTACTTTTGCACTGTACAGAAAATGAGGACAGCGTGGGACCAGTACCAAAGGATAATGCTCAATTTTGAGAAGGATTTATTTATAGTAGGTTCTTATGTAACATCACTTACTGAATACATAGCAAGGGTGATTTGGCATAATATGAATGGGCGCTTAACTTTGGTTACTCCAACAATAAATAAAATTATGATACTCATTAAAAGGCTGAAGAGAGCATTACATCGTGCTTATCAACATATGAAAAAGGGCGAAGCTTTAAAGATGCAAGCTCAGGGTCCAAAAAAGAAAAAAATGAAAGGATTGATTAGAAAGAGCAGCGAGCCTTCTCAGAAGGTTCAAGTCAATCATTTTACCACTATCGCATCACAAAAAGATTTGGCATTTACTCAGGTCAGACCCATTATGCTTCGAGACAATGCTAATGCGGTGAAAAGAAATAAAGAGGAAAAATTTGATCAGACTAATTACATTACAAAGAATGATGGAGCAGAAGCGACAAAATGTAATCAAGCAAATAATGGCATCTGTGAACTGAACAATGATGAAGTAGTGACAGGTAATGAACTTAAAATGAAAAAGGCTATTATTGATTACATACTGAGTGATGTGAGAAAAGACATCATTGTTAGACCTAAGGTTGCAGGCAGTGTACCACCACAAAAGAAAATTGCTAGTCCTAGTGCTACAGGCACTGTATCACCACGTAAGAAAATTATACCAAAGAATAAGCAGAATGAACTAAAAGGTGAAGAAAGTACTACAGTGCCAGTGAATGATGAGGCTGAAGTGACAGCTGAAGGTGTCAATAAATGTACAAGTACTGTAGTTCCTGGAAAATCTTCATTTTATGTAATGCTTGAAAAGTTACTAGAAAGACAAAGAAAACATTTTAGATGCTGTATTAAAGGTCTATATTATCAGGAACTTGAAAAGTGGCATAAAATTTTGAAGAAAGCTGTTGTAATGAGAAGGGAAAAAGACCTTTCAGATGGTGAAAAGGAAGGATTGAAAATACGAAGAAGAATGCAAAAAGTGGATATAAATAAACCTTCGTTTAAAAGAATGGGTAAAAAGAATCTGCAGCAAAGGACACATGCAGTCCAGTGTGAAATTAAAAGGAAAATAGAAGATCTTGTTCTGGGATATCAGGTTTGGGAATTATTAGATAAGGAAAATAAATTTAAAGTAGCCCAGAGATACAATGCTAAAAAAGTTTTTGACAAATTTAAGGAACTGATTTTAAGATTTGTGGGGACAAGAACAAAACCTATTAAGAGAAAGAGAGCTGGTACTGTGGCAGAGAATAAGAGAGCTGGTACTGTGGCAGAGAGTAAGAGAGCTGGTACTGTGGCAGAGAGTAAGAGAGCTGGTACTGTGGCAGAGAGTAAGAGAGCTGGTACTGTGGCAGAGAGTAAGAGAGCTGGTACTGTGGCAGAGAATAAGAGAGCTGGTACTGTGGCAGAGAGTGAGAGAGCTGGTACTGTGGCAGAGAGTAAGAGAGCTGGTACTGTGGCAGAGAGTAAGAGAGCTGGTACTGTGGCAGAGAGTAAGAGAGCTGGTACTGTGGCAGAGAGTAAGAGAGCTGGTACTGTGGCAGAGAGTAAGAGAGCTGGTACTGTGGCAGAGAGTGAGAGAGCTGGTACTGTGGCAGAGAGTGAGAGAGCTGGTACTGTGGCAGAGAGTAAGAGAGCTGGTACTGTGGCAGAGAGTAAGAGAGCTGGTACTGTGGCAGAGAGTAAGAGAGCTGGTACTGTGGCAGAGAGTAAGAGAGCTGGTACTGTGGCAGAGTGTAAGAGAGCTGGTACTGTGGCAGAGAGTAAGAGAGCTGGTACTGTGGCAGAGAGTAAGAGAGCTGGTACTGTGGCAGAGAGTAAGAGATCTGGTACTGTGGCAGAGACTAAGAGAGCTGGTACTGTGGCAGAGAGTGAGAGAGCTGGTACTGTGGCAGAGAGTAAGAGAGCTGGTACTGTGGCAGAGAATAAGAGAGCTGGTACTGTGGTAGAGAGTGAGAGAGCTGGTACTGTGGCAGAGAGTAAGAGATCTGGTACTGTGGCAGAGACTAAGAGAGCTGGTACTGTGGCAGAGAGTAAGAGAGCTGGTACTGTGGCAGAGAGTAAGAGAGCTGGTACTGTGGCAGAGACTAAGAGAGCTGGTAAGTAAATTGTGAGATAATTAAGGAAAACACAAAATTGTCTACTTGAAGATTTTATTTAATCTATGCCACGTAATATGCCCAGCTGTTATACAGTGCTTCCTGTTACTAAAAACAATTTGTTTTATTTTGAAAACTGGGTTTAATGTATATGGTTACCATTAATATAATTTTTATTCAACAGTTTATCAGGAAAATATAAATGTGCTTATTTTCAATATGTATATATATTGCACATGTGTATATATATATGGCGGTACAGTATTTACATCTCTCTTCCTCAACTGTAACAAGGATAACATTATTTTGCTTATGAAGTTGGTTAAAAAAAAATAAAAAGAGGCTCTGCAATAATTTTGGCCATACATGTGGATTTGTTTATATTGGATTTGGTTGAAAAATAGTAAATCTAAGAAAATGAGATCTTAACCAAAATTATGTATTATTGTCTTTATTAACTAAAACAATCAGGATTACATTGTGTTTTATTTTCAGGAAATTTTTTTCTTCTCTTAGCAGAGATGATAATCCAGTGGAAATTTAGCAATGTACTGTACAAGGCATAGTATGCCACAGTTGTCGAGTTTTGTTATATGCATGTTTCTAATCGCAGGTACACCCTGAGGGTACACTCGAGGCCTTGTTTCTGATCACAGGTACACCCTGAGGGTACACTCGAGGCCTTGTTTCTGATCGCAGGTACACCCTGAGGGTACACTCGAGGCCTTGTGTCTGATCGCAGGTACACCCTGAGGGTACACTCGAGGCCTTGTGTCTGATCGCAGGTACACCCTGAGGGTACATTCGAGGCCTTGTTTCTGATCGCAGGTACACCCTGAGGGTACACTCGAGGCCTTGTTTCTGATCCTACGTGCACCCTACGGGGCATATTTAAGGGCTTGTTTCCAATTTCTGCAAGTAAAATATGGCAAGTACAACCAGGCAAGTACCTAATCCTATGTGTACAAAAATACTATTAGTTACAGATACTATGAGCAAGATTTTACCGATGAGAATTTTATTCCTACAATAAATTAATTCTTTCAAGACATTTTAAGTACAATTTAGTACTGTAGTACTTTTTCTTCTCAGTGTCAACTGTTGGCAAGCATAAAAAACAAAAATTGACGTGCTATTCAAATGAAACATGTCTTTGATCGATCATGGTGTCTGGGTTCCCAGCTGGTGTTACCTCTCATGAATTTGAGGATACCACATTTAGGGATGCCATTTGTGCATGTTAGTCCCTTCTCTCCCCAAAAACTTCCCTAATCAAATTTCTACTCAGTCATTCATAATGCAATCTGCAACCACTGGAAAAAATACGTGGCCAGGTATTGTGCTGCTTAACCACCACACTGTGCACCTGGTTTCGGCAAAAACTTCATAGTGCAATTGTTAATGACATTTTTGTTTTTAAAAATGTTCAGGTAAAGTTAATGTCAAAATGTTTCCAAACTCTCATTTTCATTTCAAAACACAGTGATGAAAACATTAAAAAACCTTAAAATATAGCCTAATTAAAAACAAATTGCACAACTCTCAAAGCGTCTTAAAGCGCTCTGCTCATTTGGGTGGTTAATCTTAAATGTGACCTATGTCTATGTAGCCCTCCTACCACCATAATAAATGGGAAACTGCACTGGCTCCATGCACATTTAACTTGTGGATACTAAACAGAACAACAGAACAAAGACACATTCCTTCTTGTCCAAACTGCATTGTTGTACGCCAGGTGCGCAGCACACCTGGCACTCACCCTCTACTGGATACACTCGCTGTATTGTCCTCAGCCGTGCTGCATCACTTATATCCGACACTTGTGTTAGGTTGTTGTTATGCCTTGCTTCATCAATATCACTCCCTTTGTCTTCTTCAAACCATAAGGTCTGAATTTCAACATCAGAGAGCGATCTTTCGACACCGTGTCTGACAGGATTGGGAGTTGGAGGCGTGCGTGCCAGCCATGGTTGCTCACTCGGAACCGAACTAACCCGCAACCCTGAGGCATGATGGAAATTTTTTTCAAAATGGCTGCTGCTCACTGAAGGTCTCGGGCGTCCATCTTGTACCCAGCCTACCGCGCACACGTTTTGAATCTTACGATATCCTAACATCACTCCTGAATCGGGTGGCACACCACCATGCCCCGTGTTATGTTATGTGGCACAGTGCCTTGGTTAATACAATTTTTGGTGAATCCAAAACCTTAGACAGCGCTCATTTTTTCATTTTGCTCATATTGACATCCTGAATGGTATCTAGAAATTCCTTACCTTTGTGCCACAGTATCTTGCAAGTTTTTCATTAGTGCCTCTGATAATTACAGTACAGTACTGTATCTCAAATTCCTTGTAATTTTTCGTGTCGCTAATGTATTCGTTGCACTTCTGTAGTTTTATTGATCAAGACAACAAGGTGTATAACTGGCCAGCCGAGGTCCTAACCTACTCTGGGTCTGTGAGAGAACTGAGCCTGCTGCAAGCACGGCTGATGCTCCTCTGTCTGGCATGACGTCAGGCCTACTCGCCTGTGATTGGTTATGTCTCAACCGCCGTATAATTTGAGTATAACAAATGGTTTGTAGTGTGGTCATGTTATGCAGTCAATAGTTGGACAGTAATGCCTCAGACAAGGCATACATCTATTTACCAAGTCCCAGGATGGAAATTGGGGTTAATTTTTTGTTCCTTCCACATTATGGATGACTTAGAAACTTGTGGGAGTGAATGTCCCCATAAAACTAATGACAAATATTGTGAGGTGACCAAAATAATCCAGACTATTTTAGCCATAAGCCGAGTGCTGTGGGGAAAGGGTTAAGTAAGAAACCTTTCATTACATTCTAGCTCCAAATTGTATGGTACAACAGTACAGTATTGTAATATGGTTAATTAATTATAAGAAATTTCTACCATCCTTTAATATTCTCCATAATATATACATTGTTAACAAAAACTACAACAGTTTGTGCAAGGAGCTTTGTTGAAAGCAGCACCACTACACATTCTGCACAACCACACAGTATTGTGCTTCTCGGGTCCTGGGCCACCAGTCCCTCCAGATTGCAACTCAATATAGCTAATTGTAAATTTACATGTGGAATGTCTTAATCTACTGTCCATGTCATTACTAATATAACAATTTAATTACAAATGTAAAGTAAAAGAAAAACTAACATACACAACATGGATAGATATATAGCACAAACATTAATCCTCATTATTAGTACAGTATTATTTCTCTACAGGCATTATACAAATTATACAGGGTACATCATCTATACTAGCTATACTGTAAAGTTGAACATGTACCACCCAACAAATATACATCATGGAAAGTGCAGCTATACAGCAAGTTGATCCAGCCTCTAAAAGTGCTGAAAACTATGTACGTAACCACAAATTTGATCAAGATAGCAGTTATTCTTATATATTTCATAAAAGAAACATTTCGTTTCAAACAAAATAGTATCGCTGATATTCAAAATAAAATGGGCAAGATTAAGTGTCGTCTCCATGAGTCATTTAGTAATAAAATAATCTCATTAAATTATCAGAGATAAATTACAATATTTACAGGGTGAAAAAGAAAAAAAAAAAGAAAAAACTGCTTTAGGGTTTCAGAATATAAATACCTGTACTGTAAACACTTCTCAGACTAGACAGGTTTTTCAGCATGTGTTATGTGGATTGATGGGCTCTATCCATTAGTAGCAAAATTGATATTTCATGAAAAATGTGATATAGAGGCAAGAGACTAACCATACTATTTCCAACTATGATTTTAGAAAAATTAACCACAACAACCTGATTACTTATCACTATCAAGTAAACTTCAGTAATTTATTACATTTTTGAAATGCAATATTTATTTTATTTTCAAAATATAACTAATTGTATTTCCATGTTAATGTGTTTTCTATATTTTAAGTTCTGAAAATGGCATATTCTAACCCCAATGCCAAACATTGTTGCTAAAATGTAAAAGTAAGATTATTATTTCTTAAAAATATAAATTCCAGAAATATTGTATAAAACCCTAACATGCTTACTATAATTGAATGTTTCAGAATTTCTTGCCTTAAACTTAAATATGAGAGTTTAGGTGGAAGGTACTTTACAGAATAGGGATGTAGTTGTCAATCTTGGCTCTGTGCTTCTGGGCAATACACTCGGCAATCCAAACAATATTCCGGCACTCTTGTTCCTTCAGTTTGAGATATGCATAGAAGACACCAAAGTGGAACTGATGCAAGAAAGCATTAACATTCAACTTTACCTCGTGCTCAAAGAACTTGTCTTCCAGGGTCTTCTCGCCGGGATTGTTGCCAGCGCCCTCAAACAGTGCACGGTACTCCTGAGGTCAAACGTGTACATCTTCGTTACAAACTCAATATTATTACTGTAAATTACACACTAGTAAAAAATTTGTTTTAGAACAAAAACTAGAAATATTTTAATATGTTATTCCTTGCATTCAAACTGGATAAACAAACAGGTTAATATAGAGCAAAAAATTACCACATTAAAAGATGGACATTTGACCATTTTGTGTCTTTGATGACTTATACGAAGTGGCGCTTGGTGATTTCTCTGGCACATTATCAGTTTGGGGTCAGTAAAAGCTAATGAGATTATAATTAAGCTCCATAAAAAAAACTAACATTAGTGCAAACATTAATGTCTAGTGCACCCAAAGAGGCTGCTAAATACTAACAAAATGTGTGCTCTGAGGTTGCAATCTTGAGTCCACTGATCAGTCTATGGACTGATGTCTTAATTCAGTTAGTAAAAAAGTTTAAAGTCCCTTTAGATCTCTATGGGTTTAATATCGTAATTGGCAAACTAAAGTGACGTTAAAATTCATTCTGATGAAGATGAGAAAACACCGCCGTCTGGAACCACGTGGAACCATTTACACTCATCAGTCTCTCCTACACTGCTATAGTATCAATGTGTGCCATGAAAAACAAAAACAAATGCTGAATTTAACCCTTAAACTGCGCAACGCGCCTGCAGGCTCACGTCTGGTTTGCGCAACGCGCCTCCGGGTATTTGTATTTTTCACGTTCCATTCAAAACTCCCGCGGCTACATGGGGTTCACATCAGCTTCCTCAGGGCTCTTGTAAACAGACGCCATCTTTAAAAAAAATCGTGGTCCACATTCCCGGGTGTGGGAGCCTCAGTAGTGTGTGAGCAACCAAGGCTGGCGCTCGCAGCATGAGCGCACAGCACTGCTGTTCAGCATGTGACCACAGCATCGCCTAATAATGCCAAAATATATATATAACTTGTATTATTTAGCTATGATAGTGTTATATTAGAGCCTGAGTGTGATAATGACTGGGTACAATGTTCAAATATCAGTGATTCAATGCTGTTCACGATGTTCACAGCGCTAGCCACAGCACCACAGCATTATTTCGTTCATCTAGGAATCTTCAAATGATTTCTTAAGGTTCCTTTTCAAAATAAACGTGTGGTCAATTATTCATTTACAGGAATTAGTGACCAGGATTGTGATAATAGCAGGATTGTGGTTATAATTAGCGTTGTGCGTAGTATTGTGGAAGGAGGAATTTTGATGAGGGAGGGCGATAATTGAGGTAGCCTCATTGTGTGTGTGTGGCTGCCACTCTTGTTTTGCTCACCATACTAGCTTAGTGGTTCGCTATGGGCAACACATATGTACATGGGTATATATAGTGTGTGTATATAGTGTAAGAACAGCAACAGGAGAATGTTGAGAGGAGCTATTTCGGTGAGGGAGGTGACGTAATCGTAGCGTCGTCTGCTGTGTGATTTTTCATGCAGTGTATGGTGGCCACTGTACTGTTTGGACACAATACCGGCTTACTTCCATAGTTCTGGTAAATAAAACATGTAGATAGGTATATAGAACATGTGTAATAAGAACTATAATAATATGGTGGGAGGAACAATGTTGGCGAGTAAGATGTTGGAGTGAGGGAGACTGGCTGGGTGAGGCTGCTCTCACTCGAGATGTTCTGAATGTGTTCATGGTCAAATGCTCCTATTGGCCCATACGAGGCAGCTGCTATTGGCCCATACGAGGCAGCTGCTATTGGCCCATACGAGGCAGCTGCTATTGGCCCATACGAGGCAGCTCCTATTGGCCCATACGAGGCAGCTGCTATTGGCCCATACGAGGCAGCTGCTATTGGCCCATACGAGGCAGCTGCTATTGGCCCATACGAGGCAGCTGCTATTGGCCCATACAAGGCAGCTGCTATTGGCCCATACGCGGCAGCTGCTATTGGCCCATACGAGGCACCTGCTATTGGCCCATACGAGGCACCTGCTATTGGCCCATACGGGGCACCTGCTACTGGCCCATACGGGGCAGCTGCTATTGGCTCATACGGGGCAGCTGCTATTTGCCCATACGAGGCAGCTGCTATTGGCCCATACGAGGCAGCTGCTATTGGCCCATACGAGGCAGCTGCTATTGGCCCATACGAGGCAGCTGCTATTGGCCCATACGAGGCAGCTGCTGTTGGCCCATACGGGGCAGCTGCTGTTGGCCCATACGAGGCAGCTGATATTGGCCCATACGAGGCAGCTGCTATTGGCCCATATGAAGCAGCTGCTACGCGGTGTTCTGAATGTGTTGATGGTGAATGTATATAGTGTGTAAATAGATTGTATATATACACAAATTAGCATGATACATAGTAAATATGTGCTGCATATGTGCGCACAAGTTTCATGCACGTAACACAGTGTCTACGGACAGTACGGATGTTGTACTGCGATATTATAGTGTACGTGTTCATTATACATTGGATTGGCACATAAAAACAATGAAAATGTATTTGGAAAGGTGCGCAAAAAATGAACGAAAATATATTCGCGGCAACTCGCGCACCCCGCCCCGAGCGCCCCACCGCCCCCGAGAGCTTACGGCACGGGCGCACGGGGAATGATGACGTCACGCCCCAACTTCCGGACCCCATAGCAGCCAAAGTAACTACAATTTCGACTTTTTTTTTACATACCCATACTGAGGGAAGGGTTTTTGACACTTTAAAAAGAAAAAAGAATTTTTTCCAGAGAATTTATTTCCTGCGCACTGTGGGGGTGTCACATTTGGAGGCAACGCAGTTAAGGGGTTAAAGCTCTGAAAGATGATGTTGATTATCAAGATGGAACCATAACATGCTTCACATTGGTAACAAATTAGTATATGATAAGATAAATGATAAAATTACAGTAGTTTAATTCAGTTGCAAGACCATTATTGTAACCCTTCAACTGTAAACTGAAAATTTCAGAGCTGCAGAAAATGTCAGGTTATTTCTAGTTGTTGATTTGTTATGTATATGGCAGATGGAAAAATTAAGCATTTAGATTATAAAACTTTTGTATAAAAGAATTTTATAAATTTTATTACTATTTCATTACATATTTTTACTATTTTTAGTTACAGAAACCCATAAGTCTGCTAAAAAAAAAAAAAAGAGGAAAAAATGTATAATGTTAATATAAAGTTTAAGATGTTATAGGTAGAAACACACAATACAACTGAATTAAAACATCAGTCCATGGAACCATCAATGGACCCAAGTTTGAAACACCAAGTACTGTACACCCGTTACCAGCCCTTATTTTTAGGTGTACTCGTATTCCCTCAAAGACAACGACCTAGTGATAAAAACATTATGAAAAATTTGAGACTTTTACATTATTACAGAATGTTGAAGTGATGAAAATTTTACTTGGTAAATCATTTTATATTTAATTCATACATTACTGTAATTATTACTATCAATTGCTGCACCTATTTCCTTTATTTACTGGACTTTTCCTATTGATCTGAGTTGTCCCTCTGTCCCATTTTACACTCTGAATTTGGCACATGCTTGTGGCTGTAGAAAACCAAGGACTAGCTCTTTATGTGCCGCCTTGTAGCCTAGTTGTACCCATTCTGTTTTATTTTAACTTTACCAATGTAAATATTGATCTGAATTATTTATTAGATACAGTAATGGGAAAGGCAAGTTTATTACAGAAAAAAACTGTAGTTGTCAAAGTATTTACTTACCGTATAAAACTCTGCTACTTGTTTCACATTCTCTGCATCATCAGCTCGAGCCAAAGCAGCAAGTCCATCAGGGTAGAGCTTGCCACACTGAGGGTACAGTTTCTTTCGATCCTCGTTTGTTAACTCTGTCCCAAAGCTGTTCAGTGTGATTATAAATGCTCGACGGTCGGCTTCAAACTGAAATTGATTCGAAATATGGGAAATGTTGTTACAAACAGTTCAACATCACTAGTACAGATCAAGTGAACTTAGAAAACGGAGTTGGGAAAAAGTGATGAAGGGCCACACATTACCTACTGTCTCTGCAACAGGAGCCTAATGAAGTTGGATGGGAAAGAAACCTTCCAGTCACTGTTACAAGTAATGTGTAACCACAGGACCACACAAATGACAAGTGTGTGTGAGAGAACAATACAATGCTATTCAACCTTTCCATAGCAATAAAAATATATGGACAGTGTAATTGTTTTTTTTATTGTGCGAGATATGCAACTGAAATTAGAATATGTCCATATTTAAATAAAACATTTAGCTAAATTAGAGAGACTTCCAAAGCATACAACAAAATATGTTCCCAAAATGCTTAACTTATGGAGACTAGATTTACAGAAGCTTCTTAAACTGGATGATAAAATAAATTTTATGAATATGGTTACCACTTACGAGAACCTTCAGGCAAAAGCTGTGTATGCCAAAACTGGTGTTGGTTTCAAGTCAAAATTTAATAACGTGTACAAATATGGGCCACCACAAGCATAGCAGTTATCCTGAGACAATTTCTGTAATCTCCAACACATTCAGGAAATAGAAAGAACCCCCCCCCATCCTTTCCCTGAAACCAGAACTAGAAACAAAGATCCATGAGCAAAATGTGCAGAAAAAACACCAGAAGGGGCAAAGAACCCCACAGAATTTGACAGGCATGAATCTTAAGCCATCACCAAAAATATGGAAGAGTCAAACGTCACTACTACAAAGGCAGAGGACTACTCTAGCTCCACATGTGCAGAGATTGGCAGCAGATCACAAAAGCAGTAAGAGGCACAAAAGCAGTAAGAGGACGGCCCACCTGCATCAACAAATGAACAGTGGACACTGCAACCTGAGGGTCAATTATGGAAAATGAATGGCTATGCAGAGAACAAATAAGGAAAAAACATAAGGGAAATCGGCTACTCAAACAGTTGCAGACACACGTGCCGAGCACAAGGAAGCTTCTTGAATGAATAAACGCTATAAACCATGTAATATAATATATTATATAACAATGTAAACCCCCCAATGTGGAGCTATGTAAAATTTAAACAAACCTATGAAGCAGTCTTATTCCCAAAATGATGTGTGTTAGTGGCTTTACAAGAATGTAAAAACATCAATGCTATGTACTTAAGTAAATCCAATGTACCTTCTTGTATATATATAAATAAATAAATACAAAAATTCAAGGCAAGACAATATAAATTAAAAACTATTAATCACAACCAACACCACCTTAGCAATTACCTGGGCCAACAGAGATCTGCACTGCATAAAATGTTGGTATTTTTTTTACTTGTGTATACAGCATCATCTCTCTTTAATACTGTACTGTATTCAGTATTGGGCCTGACTGCCATCACAACATAATGCTGATGAATGCCAGAAAGAAAATTGACCATTGTTTCCACCAAAACAAGACTAGATATGATTTTTTCTGAAGAATTTTGAATAAAGATTATCATTTCACAATTTTTTATAGTTTATTTTTTATTGTTTTGATTCACTGAGAGAAAGCTACAGTACTGTACATGTAGAGCCAATTATTAAAAGTTTGTTCCCAGACTACACTATATCCTTTTTTTTTCCATCGAGATGTTAACCTACATTACTAAGACGAGAGTAACGTTTATTAATAAATATAAACAACAGACTTACGGCAAGAATCTCGCACATGACCTCCGCAGTGATGCCACCCAGTGATTTGCAGTAACTATAGAAGGATTCCAGGTATGCCTTGTATAGCGTGTTGCGGATGATCTCAATGTTCAGCTCGTCCAAATCTTGCTCACTCACACACTCGCCAAAGAAATCGGCTGCAATATAAATGCAATTACATAAACAAATGGGACCTCAAAATACATGAATATTTGATGTACAAAAGTTTATATATAAATGAATAAGTGTCTATGCAGAAGCTACCAAAGCCACAAGGTACACCAACTGTACAGTATGTATAGTAGTATTGTTTACAAATATAATTTGTAAAAGAATATGGTTCAACTAAAATCTTAAACTCATGGTCCATTTATAAGAACCCCTGTGACCATGATACTGAAAAAAATACTAATTAGGATCAAAGCATATTACAGAAATTGCATACAGTATACAGTATTTGTAAAGTTGAAATCACCCGCACACTTTCACACACAGTTTCTCTGAACTTAAATTTAAACAGGATATCAAAATACAGTACAGTATGTTATGTCTTTAGTATAATCCTGTGCAATTCTTCTGTTAGCCTTAGAGGACACTACAGTACTCTAAAACCAGATGACCTGAAAATGTCCCCGTGGTGTAGTGGTTAAGATGCTCGCCTGGCATTTCGCGAGCACTTTGTCCTGGGTTCATATCCTGACCGGGGAAGATTTACTGGGCGTAAAGCCTTAACTGTAGCCTCTGTTTAACTCAACAGTAAAATGGGTACTTGCTTGTTAAACGATTTTTCGCAGGGTCGTATTCCAGGGAACATAGGATTAAGGACTTGTCCGAAATGCTATGCGTACTAGCGTGTGTAGAATGTAAGAACTCTTGTATATTTAAATAAAAAAAATAATTAAACAGCTGATAACCTCACACCATCTACACCAAGCCTGGCCATGTAAGGATAAACCTAGGGGACAACCACCTCCCTGTTTCATTCACACAACAACACAAGACTATAAATGAAACTTCAGAAGGCCTAGAGGCCCATCCGAGGCAGCTCCTACTTATATCCACCCAGACTCACATACATGTTTAACCTACACTTGAAATAGTTGCTTAAAGCTTTTTCTGCTTTGGTTTTATTTTAGGATATTAAGGGTAAATACAGTGCAATCAAATCAAGCAAGGCCAGACTATGTTAAATAACTAGATACTTTGGATCTTTGCTTTGTTGGCAGATTTAATTTCCAAAGGTATATATACATATTATACTATATATATGGATTAACAAAGATAACCTTGCAATAATAAATTTTTAAATATTATATTTGGTATGAATTCAAGTTACAGCATTCAAACAAATCTCCAACTAATATGTAAAGGTTACTCATAAAAGTATAACTTAAGAATACCAACCCAAAGGAGTATCAACCAAGACAGCATTGTAGAGCTCAGAGCTAGTTGAGGCAACATTGATGGCCTCAATCTGTTCAAATGTACCGAGGGGATGGCACTTTGGCATCAACTCTGATATTGGCCGCTGGTGGAGAGCCCCAGTGATGAGTAGCACAATATTGTCAATCATATATCTGGAGGGAATAAGGAAATTTAAACACCCAGTAGTAAAAATCACTTTATGCAACTTTGGTACCTGGTTTCCTCAATGATTGCCTTAAAAAAAATTTGACATACAATATACTGTAATTCCCTGACATTTTTACTATACATTATTTTCACACCCTCAAGTGTTGCTCTGACACACCTACCATACATAACCCGACCCTTCCCCTCATACTACAGGAAACCCAGACCCCTCCCATCTCATGCCACACAAGATCCGGGCGCCTTCACATGCCACGAAACGCCAGCCCACTTTGCTATGCATAACCCAGCTACATTTTACATTTCCTGGCTCTGATATTTTGCCTGTCTTGTTGAAGGAGGATATGAACACATAGTATTCTATATGGGGAAAGAACTAATGATACGAATAGTATCAATGTGTGGAATAGTTTATTTTAAAGGTTCTCATTATTCACTATAATTTTTCCATCAGCTGCTACATTTGTTTTATTGTGCTCTATAAAAGATCGTCTGACATTATTCCTAGATCTTTGACTTGATCTTTCCACACTATATAGAAATAGCACACGTCTATTATGCACATGACCATCACTATATTCATTATGAAAGCCATCTGGAGACAATACAGAGGTAACATACTTACCCATAAGTAATGTAGTCAAGGAAAGTTGCTAGGGGTTCTACAGCATGATTACGCATGTGTTGAAATTCTACCACTAGCTTGTCCCGCAACTTATCATCAATGACGGACACTTGTAATGGTGAAGCCTCGTTGGCCAAGAAGTTTCCATAGTCCGTGCTCTGTAGGTGCAGCTTTAAATCTGAGGGAATGATTATAAATTACTACACATACATTTTTTTGTAAGTATTTTATTCAGCAAGTCATAACACAAGTTAAATATTATTCCTAATAAATAAATTATTTCTTACCATCTAAGGTTTCACACTGCACTAGATTTAAGTAGTCAGTCTGCTTCAAGATGCCATTTTTGAAGCCTCGAACAAGACCCTCAAGGTAGCCGTTGTCGATGTTAAAAATACTGTCGAGCATCCTGCCTGTGGAAATAATATTGTTCTATATGTGATGTATGAATTTTCACACTGCAAGAACATGGCATCTTTAAACCTAAGGCAATGCTACAACAACATTATTCAACAAGGGTATTTAAAGATAAATCACTGGAGGCAGGTTCCCCCTATTTACTACTAGATGAACAGATGAACCAGGTGCCAGGAAATGTCCCCAAATGTGTGCCCCCCCCCCTCACCAGAAACAAATTTGGCTCTAATCATTTGCGAGTCAAACCATGGAAATGCAGCTTTCATGAAGTTATGACTGGTAGTGTATTTCCAGTAGGGTAAAGTTGGCAACATTCAACCACCTAAATTAAGTTACCCTATATTGTCCTTCATATCAGAATAAAAGATAAAATTACCTTTAATAATAATACTGTATTATAATAATAATAAATAATAATAACTCATTATGTGGGGGGGGGGGGGAGATATGTCCGTGGTCAGGTTTTTAAAATGAAGCTCATACAATATTTGTTTGTATTTTGCGACACATGAAACTCCAAAGTCTATTAACGAATCTGCGTGAAATAGTCATTGTTCCGAAATGAATATTGCGGGTTATGAGCTCGACAAGCGATAAAAACTGCCATTTTTATACTACCCGTACATATATCTTCGGTTTTACTTATATTATTTTTATGGTAGAGGCTTTACACTTAGATCCCATTTCTGTCTTTCTTCTGACATAAATAAATTTCATTTCATAAGTTATAAAGATGTTTTCAACAACATTCTTTGGGCATTTGTCTATTCCAAAATGGTTAACCATTTTGAAGATAACACATGGGTTCCTCTGGTGTGTTGACCATATGTTCACATCCCATCAAGAATTACACTTGAAGGCTAATAAAAAATATCCACACTATCAACAGTGTAAAACGACCTTTAAGCAAAAATTATGCCACAAAATTTTACTTTCATTCAATCTTACATGACTTACAATAATCACTCTTAGAATATTATTTGATCTTACAGCTCTTGTGATTATTTATTATTTAAAAGATTTACCCAATACTTATAAAGATAATATATACCAAGTTCCCCCAAATTTTAGTTGGCACGTGAGAAAATTTTGCATCAAAGATTTGGTGATTTTGGCATGTGCACTTAAAAAGGTCGCCCACCCCTATTCTAGGCCCCTATTCTAGACGGACTTGTAGCCAATCAGCCTCATTAGTAAAAAAAATAGACAATGTAACACATTTAACACCATATTTTTCCTTAATAGACACTGTGTAGTTGACCAACATAGAAATTCGGCCAACTAACAATATGACCTAATTTCCGTAAATAAACACATTGCTACAATCTTCAGCGATACAAATGATCTCCCTGCGGTTATCATTCTTTTCCGCCACACTGAAACATGATACAAATCATTATAAGCTACCTGTATGAAGGGAAAAGTTGTGGAAGGAGCCTCGCCTCTGACAATGTTGTGGTGTGAGTGTTGAGATCGATCAGCTGTCATATGACAGGCCAGGCGGTGTATGCTGTCTCCTGATTGGTCAAGCTCGCTTCCTCCTGCCAATCACCGTCTAGTTCTCAAACGTGGTGGATCGTGCTTTTAAGAATTTGATGATTACATATGATTTTATTTAACTAGTATTTCTTATGCTAATTTTAGTCGACAGTATATATATTTTTTGATTATATAAAAATAGTTTTAAGTTCAAATATCCTCTTCAAAATAAGTAAAAGTTATAATGTAAGTTACAGGATGTGAGGTGTCCCGTCTTCTCAGTACTGTACAGTACTATAATAATAATTATATTAGTAATATTAATAATAATAATAATAATAATAATAATAATAATAATAATAATAATAATAATAATAATAATATTTTATTCACACGAAGGAACAATGGATTGGTGAGATCACATAAGAATGGTATTTGAACACTCAGCCAAAGCCACTAACATACATAGCGTTTCGGACAGGTCCGTAATCTAACATATAAAGCAAGATGAAAAGGTAGAACAAACTTCACAGATCTCCAGTATCACCTATTGATACTGGTAAGTATCAGCTACTGATACTGGTAATGGCTCCAAAGGCCCACCTTTTGGGTGGCTTAATCTTCATTAATCAATCAATCGGTAGGACAAACCCTTCATGTAAACTGCACCTGCTGTCAGGAAGGACAAGATGAACAGGCACATTGTAGCGAGGTTTTTATATCAACAAATAACTCCAATGTAAGTTGAGAGAGGTGATTACACTGGTAAAGATATATGTCTTATGTATTAATGTTGGGGGGAAGTGGGTAGTACAATACTGTATACAGTTTGAAGCACGAGGGAGGAAACTAATGAGGCTGAAATTTTTAAGTAATTTTTGGTTTTACTTTCGTATAGGACATCTTTCCTGAGGTTATCTTGAGATGATTTCGGGGCTTAGTGTCTCCCGCGGCCCGGTTCTTGACCAGGCATCCTTTTTGTTACACACTCCCTCCCCCTCCCCAGGAACATAAGAACATAAGAACAAAGGTAACTGCAGAAGGCCTATTGGCCCATACGAGGCAGCTCCTATTCTATAACCACCCAATCCCACTCATATACTTGTCCAACCCGTGCTTGAAACAATCGAGGGACCCCACCTCCACAATGTTACGCGGCAATTGGTTCCACAAATCAACAACCCTGTTACTGAACCAGTATTTACCCAAGTCTTTCCTAAATCTAAACTTATCCAATTTATATCCATTGTTTCGTGTTCTGTCCTGTGTTGATACTTTTAATACCCTATTAATATCCCCCCGGTTATGTCCATTCGTCCACTTGTAAACCTCTATCATGTCACCCCTAACTCTTCGCCTTTCCAGTGAATGCAACTTAAGCTTTGTTAATCTTTCTTCATATGAAAGATTTCTAATTTGAGGAAGCAGCCCGTAGCAGCTGTCTAACTCCCAGGTACCTATTTACTAAGGTGAACAGGGGCATCAGGGTGAAAGAAACTCTTGCCGATTTGCTTCTGCCTCCGCCGGGGATCGAACCCGGAACCTTAGGACTACGAATCCCAAGTGCTGTCCACTCAGCCGTCGGGCCCCTGTATATACTATACCTACATACTATAGCTATATACTATAGCTGTTATAGGCCTAGGCACAGGTTGGACAATTTTTTAATTCATCTGGGAGTGAGTTCCAAAGACTGGGACCTTTTATTTGCACGGAGGGTTTGCACAGATTTAGTTTGACTCTGGGGATATCAAAGATATATTTATTTCTGGTGCGATGCTCATGGGTTCTATTACACTTATCAAGGAAAAGTTTCAGATCAAGTTTAGCATTTAGGAACAATGTTTTGTACATATAAATAGCACATGAGAATGTGTGGAGTGAGTGTATGTTTGGCATGTTAATAGACTTAACAGAGGGGCTGTGTGTTGTCTGAAGACAGTTTGCCATAGTTCTTATATCAGAGTTTTGCCAAAGGATGATCAGCTTGAGGTAATTTGCAGTGGTTGAACCCCGTGCAGGTACCGTATGTACGATAGGGATAGGGGGATTGAATGTCAGCCCAGTAAGAAGCAACAATGTCACTCTACCAGTTAGTACAAGTGACTGGTGCCTACCTATCAGTGACTATGGGAGATTGAGCTCTAGCTCCTCATGCCCTGCCTTTTATCCATTTATCCCTGGCACATAAATTACCTTTCATATATAATATAATATATATATATAATGTGTGTAAATCACGAAAAATAAACACGTGATTAAAAATGGGACAGTGTCAGACCACGGAGGAAAATTGAAACAGGAATTTTTCCTTAATTAAGTACTTTCGTATATTAATACATCTTCACAAGGAGTGAACTCCTTCACTCCTTCAGAAGATGTATTAATATACGAAAGTACTTAAGGAAATTCCTGTTTTCAATTTTCTTCCGTGGTCTGACCCTGTCATTTTATATATATATATATATATATATATATATATATATATATATATATATATATATATATATATATATATATATATATATATAATAAGAGGAAGAGAAGTGGTAAATGGTAATTTTAATAGGACAAAATAAACTCATATACTGTACTCATACCCAGTTTAATTATAGCCACAAGTAATGTAGTTATACAGTAAGATGCATCACACAATAATTACTACACTTCCATCATCACAGGTCACCAAAGGTCAATACACATAGCACATGTTATCATAGACTATTATAGCCACATAAGGACATGTAGTAATTATCACAAGGTACACTATATTCACCACTCTTCAGAATCAGTAGAGGTCACAATAGTTACACTGGACCTCTGTAGTCACTATAAATCAAATCACCATAGTTTGCTACAGATCACACCACAGTCATCACAGCTCATTAAAATAACACCGGGCCACCAGAGATAGTTTTCTTCAAGGAGTGCCAAACCAACCGGGCTGTGGTGGGTATGTGGGCCTGCGGGTCGCTCCAAGCAACAGCCTGGTGGACCAAACTCACAGGTGAAGCCTGGCCTAGGGCCAGGCTTGGGAAGTATAAGAACTCCCAGGACCCCCATCAAGCGCTAATGCTATGCGTACTAGTGGCTGTATAAGAATGTAACAACTCTTGTATATATCTCAAAAAAAAAAAAAAAAAAAAAAAAAAACAGTATCAAGCAGGTACAGCAACAAGCACATTGTATATCCCAGTTAACATTGCATTCATCATTGTCACATTCTTCATTAGTCATCAAGGGGGCCACTTTTTGATTACCTGAGGTGGAAATTGTTACCAGAAGTCACAATAGGTTACTACAAGTCACTACAATCACCACAGTTCTTATTAAGGTCACTACAATATAATGTAGTGACTTATGTAATCTTGCCAACTCATTGTACCTTGCCAATATATTATTATTATTATACAAGCCAATATAGCCACCACAGGTCACACTAGGATCATTACAAGTCGCTACAGTTACCACAGTTCTCCCTAAGGTCACTACAAGTCAATATAGTTCCTACTGGTCACACTAGAGTCACTATAAGTCACTGCAGTTACACAAGGTCACAGTAGGGTCACTACAGTTACTGTAATAACCACATGACACACTAGGGTTATTACTAGTCACTATAGCTAACACAGGTCACACTAGGATCATTATTTGTCACATCAAGGTCATCCTGTAGTAACTGTCCAGGTCATGTTGCAGTAACTGTCCATGTCATGCTGAAGTAACTGTCCAGGTCATGCTGCAGTAACTGTCCAGGTCATGCTGTTGTAACTGTCCAGGTCATGCTGCAGTAACTGTCCAGGTCATGCTGCAGTAACTGTCCAGGTCATGCTGCAGTAACTGTCCAGGTCATGCTGTAGTAACTGTCCAGGTCATGTTGCAGTAACTGTCCAGGTCATGCTGTTGTAACTGTCCAGGTCATGCTGCAGTAACTGTCCAGGTCATGCTGCAGTAACTGTCCAGGTCATGCTGCAGTAACTGTCCAGGTCATGCTGTAGTAACTGTCCAGGTCATGCTGCAGTAACTGTCCAGGTCATGCTGCAGTAACTGTCCAGGTCATGCTGCAGTAACTGTCCAGGTCATGCTGCAGTAACTGTCCAGGTCATGTTGTAGTAACTGTCCAGGTCATGGTGCAGTAACTGTCCAGGTTATGGTGCAGTAACTGTCCAGGTCATGGTGTAGTAACTGTCCAGGTCATGGTGCAGTAACTGTCCAGGTCATGGTGCAGTAACTGTCCAGGTCATGCTGCAGTAACTGTCCAGGTCATGGTGCAGTAACTGTCAAGGTCATGGTGCAGTAACTGTCCAGGTCATGGTGCAGTAACTGTCCAGGTCATGCTGCAGTAACTGTCCAGGTCATGGTGTAGTAACTGTCCAGGTCATGGTGTAGTAACTGTCCAGGTCATGGTGCAGTAACTGTCCAGGTCATGGTGCAGTAACTGTCCAGGTCATGCTGCAGTAACTGTCCAGGTCATGGTGCAGTAACTGTCCAGGTCATGGTGCAGTAACTGTCCAGGTCATGCTGTAGTAACTGTCAAGGTCATGTAGTAACTGTGCAGGTCATGGTGCAGTAACTGTCTAGATCATGCTGTAGTAACTGTCAAGGTCATGGGGTAGTGACTGTCCAGGTCATGGGGTAGTAACTGTTCAGGTCATGCTGTAGTAACTGTCAAGGTCATGGGGTAGTAACTGTCCAGGTCATGCTGTGGTAACTGTCCAGGTCATGCTGTAATAACTGTCCAGGTCATGCTGCAGTAACTGTCAGGTCATGGTGTAGTAACTGTCCAAGTCATGGTGTAGTAACTGTCCAGGTCATGGTGTAGTAACTGTCCAGGTCATGCTGCAGTAACTGTCCAGGTCATGCTGCAGTAACTATCTAGGTCATGCTGCAGTAACTGTCCAGGTCATGCTGCAGTAACTGTCCAGGTCATGCTGCAGTAACTGTCCAGGTCATGGTGCAGTAACTGTCCAGGTCATGCTGTAGTAACTGTCCAGGTCATGCTGCAGTAACTGTCCAAGTCATGCTGCAGTAACTGTCCAGGTCATGCTGCAGTAACTGTCCAGGTCATGCTGCAGTAACTGTCCAGGTCATGCTGCAGTAACTGTCCAGGTCATGCTGCAGTAACTGTCCAGGTCATGCTGTAGTTACTGTCCAGGTCATGCTGTAGTAACTGTCAGGTCATGCTGTAGTAACTGTCAGGTCATGCTGTAGTAACTGTCCAGGTCATGCTGCAGTAACTGTCCAGGTGATGCTGCAGTAACTGTCCAGGTCATGCTGCAGTAACTGTCCAGGTCATGCTGTAGTAACTGTCAGGTCATGCTGTAATAACTGTCCAGGTCATGCTGTGGTAACTGTCCAGGTCATGCTGTGGTAACTGTCAGGTTATGCTGTAATAACTGTCCAGGTCGTGCTGCAGTAACTGTCCAGGTCATGCTGCAGTAACTGTCCAGGTGATGCTGCAGTAACTGTCCAGGTCATGCTGTAGTAACTGTCAGGTCATGCTGTAATAACTGTCCAGGTCATGCTGTGGTAACTGTCCAAGTCATACTGTGGTAACTGTCCAGGTCATGCTGTGGTAACTGTCCAGGTCATGCTGTGGTAACTGTCCAGGTCATGCTGTAATAACTGTCAGGTCATGCTGTAATAACTGTCCAGGTCATGCTGTGGTAACTGTCCAGGTCATGCTGTGGTAACTGTCCAGGTCATGCTGTGGTAACTGTCCAGGTCATGCTGCAGTAACTGTCCAGGTCATGGTGTAGTAACTGTCCAGGTCATGCTGTAGTAACTGTCCAGGTCATGCTGCAGTAACTGTCCAGGTCATGCTGCAGTAACAGTCCAGGTCATGCTGCAGTAACTGTCCCGGTAATGATGTAGAGACTGTCCAGGTCATGCTGTAGTGACTTGATAGATAATGATGTAGCAACTGTCCAAGTCTTGTAGTAATTGTACAGATGAAATAGTATTTGTCCATGTCATTTAGTAGAGATTGTCCAGGTCGTATAGTGGCAATAGTCCAGGTCGTATAGTGGCAATAGTCCAGGTCGTATAGTGGCAATTGTCCAGGTCGTATAGTGGCAATAGTCCAGGTCGTATAGTGGCAATAGTCCAGGTCGTATAGTGGCAATAGTCCAGGTCGTATAGTGGCAATTGTCCAGGTCGTATAGTGGCAATTGTCCAGGTCGTATAGTGGCAATTGTCCAGGTCGTATAGTGGCAATTGTCCAGGTCGTATAGTGGCAATTGTCCAGGTCGTATAGTGGCAATAGTCCAGGTCGTATAGTGGCAATAGTTCAGGTCGTAAAGTAGCAATTGTCCAGGTCGTATAGTGGCAATTGTCCAGGTCATATAGTGGCAATTGTCCAGGTCATATAGTGGCAATAGTCCAGGTCATATAGTGGCAATAGTCCAGGTCGTATAGTAGCAATTGTACAGGTCATATAGTAGCAATAGTCCAGGTCGTATAGTGGCAATAGTCCAGGTCGTAAAGTAGCAATTGTCCAGGTCGTATAGTAGCAATTGTCCAGGTCGTATAGTAGTAATTGTCCAGGTCGTATAGTGGCAATAGTCCAGGTCGTATAGTGGCAATAGTCCAGGTCGTATAGTAGCAATTGTCCAGGTCGTATAGTAGCAATAGTCCAGGTCGAATAGAAGCAATAGTCCAGGTCGTATAGTGGCAATAGTCCAGGTCGTATAGTGGCAATAGTCCAGGTCATATAGTGGCAATAGTCCAGGTCGTATAGTGGCAATAGTCCAGGTCGTATAGTGGCAATTGTCCAGGTCGTATAGTATCAATTGTCCAGGTCGTATAGTAGCAATTGTCCAGGTCGTATAGTAGCAATTGTCCAGGTCGTATAGTGGCAATTGTCCAGGTCGTATAGTAGCAATTGTCCTGGTCGTATAGTAGCAATTGTCCAGGTCGTAAAGTGGCAATAGTCCAGGTCGTATAGTGGCAATAGTCCCGGTTGTATAGTGGCAATAGTCCAGGTCGTATAGTGGCAATAGTCCAGGTCGTATAGTGGCAATAGTCCAGGTCGTATAGTGGCAATAGTCCAGGTTGTATAGTGGCAATAGTCCAGGTCGTATAGCGCCAATAGTCAAGGTCGTATAGTGGCAATAGTCCCGGTTGTATAGTGGCAATTGTCCAGGTCGTATAGTGGCAATAGTCCAGGTCGTATAGTGGCAATAGTCCAGGTCGTATAGTGGCAATAGTCCCGGTTGTATAGTGGCAATTGTCCAGGTCTTGGTGGCAATTGTCCAGGTCGTATAGTGGCGTCTGTCCAGGTCATATAGCAATGACTGTCTAAATCATATAGCGGTAGTTGTCCTGGTCATATGGTTGATTTTCTAGGTCGTATAGTGGCAGAATTCCAGGTTATATAATGAGGAAAGGTCAGACAACATAGTGGTGACTCTCCAGGTCATAATAATGACAACTACTAGGATCAACTACATCTGACCTAGGGGCCACAAGGTCCTCAATTACAAACCGGACACGGCAGGGGCAGATCTCATTGAAACTTTTTAAATATTGAATAAATGGGAGGATGTTGATCTAGACAATTTCTTTTTAAGGTCAGATGTAACACATTCAATTAACAATGGTTTCAAGCTCAACAAACCACACTGTAGGACTGAAAACAGTAGATGCGTTTTCACAGTGTTATTAACCATGGAACTGCCTACCTACAGAAGTCGTAAATGCCCAAACTGTTGAGTGTTAAAACTGAGCTATAAAAAATCCTCATTATAAATGGGGAACCTGTGACAAGCCCCCGGCTTCCTGTCCTCGTTGACGCCACTAATGTGTTAGTGGCCTTCAGGTAAATATAATCAAGACGACCTAGGTTATATAATAGTAAACTATTCACTCATATACTATAGTGGCAACTGTCCGGGTCATATACTCTGGTAGTGAGTGTATAGTCATGTAATCTGATATAGGAATCACTGTTCAGGTCATATAGTGTGGCAATTGTTCAATTTCATATAATGGTGAAAGACCAGGTCATATAGTGGTGGCTGCCCTCATTATCTACTAGTTGTAGCTTTTTTGGTCACAGAGCTGAGTATTAAGGTCATACATTGGTGACTATTTGCCTGACCATATTGTAATGGCTCTCCAGGACATACAGTAGAGACTGTGCATTAACATCAACCATCATCAGTGGATGATATCAGTCAGGCAGACATTAAATTAACCAACAATGCCCACTTGAATATACAGTATCGTTGTAACAATTTGGTCATTTAGTAGTTAGTCATTATACTGAGAATGTGACTTTCTATTCCAACTTTGGCAACTAGACAATAGCGCAACAGGTTATCTTTAGATGATTTCGGGGCTTAGCGTCCCCGCAGCCCGATCCTCAACCAGGCCTCCTTTTTGTTACACACCGCCAGGAAGCAGCTCGTAGCAGCTGACTAACTCCTAGGAACCTATTTACTGCTAGGTAACAGGGGCATAAGAGTGAAAGAAACATTTTGCCCATTTGTCTCCGCCTCCACCGGGGATCGAACCCGGAACCTCTGGACTACGAATCCGAAGCGCTGTCCACTCAGCTGTCAGATGCTCTGACCATATTGGGTAGGTAAATATATTTAAATACTGGTAACTGTTTAAATCATATTACTTATTGGTAGCTATCAGAGCCATATCATATAATTCATTTCACCAGGGACAGGCAGCACGCGTGTGTGTGTGTGTGTGTATTCACCTAGTTGTGTTTGCGAGGCTTGAGCTTTGCTCTTTCGGCCCGCCTCTCAACTGTCAATCAACTGTTTACTAATTACTTTTTTTTTCTCCACACCACACACACACCCCAGGAAGCAGCCCATGACAGCTGACTAACTCCCAGGTACCCATTTACTGCTAGGTAACGGGCATTCAGGGTGAAAGAAACTTTGCCCATTTGTTCCTGCCTGGTGCGGTAATCGAACCTGCACCACAGAATTACGAGTTCTGCTCGCTATCCACCAGGCTACCAGGTCCCCATATATATGTAAGTCAGATGTGTGTGTCACATCTACCAGGTCCCCATATATATATGAAGTTTTCATGAATTAATATATTTCCTCAATTTTTTCTTATGAAATGATAAAGCTACCCATTTCATTATGTATGAGGTCAATTTTTTTTTATTGGAGTTAAAATTAACGTAGATATATGACTGAACCTAGCCAACCCTACCTAACCTAACCTAACCTATCTTTATAGGTTAGGTTACGTTAGGTAGCCGAAAAAGTTAGGTTAGGTTAGGTAGTCGAAAAAACTAAGTCATGAAAACTTGGCTTATTAGGCAAATCGGGCCTTGCATAGTAGGCTGAGAAGTGCGTTCTGGCTACTAGGTACGACATATATATATACACACACCTTAAGTCTTACACCGAGGACCCCCAAGGTCAAACTACTTACCTTCCCCAGGATGCAACCCCCACAACAATTGACTAACTCTGGGGTACCTGTTTACTGCTAGGTGAACAGAGGCATTAGGTGAAAGGAAATGTACCCCACCATTTTTGCCCTTCCCGGGATTCCCGATTGTGAGTAGTTATATTAACTTGTGATGAGTGTTCAGGTTATATAGTGGTGGGTGTTTGTGTTATACTGTAGTGACTGTGTAGGTCATAGAGTGGTGGCTGTTCATGTTATATATTAGAGACTAATAATTTGTTCAGAGTTGTTGGCCAAGTCTCATTGTAATTACCAACCTTACAGTTGGTATATATAACACTGCTTTATAAACATCAAATCAGCGTACAGATCTGCCATTAAGGGCATTGAAATGTTGGTCCTAAACATTAGAAAACATTTAAACATAAATGACCATACCATATACACATCATAACTGCAGTATATTATTTAGGGCTCTAAAGGTCATTTGGGATTTTAATATGTTGGTCAAATGTTTGATCAAATTAATACATGTTCTCCCTGAAATAAAATGGAATGAATAAAGCACAGAATCAGAGTCTAAATCATCAGAGATGGTTTCAGACTCTATACAGACTAATGTAGGATTAATGCAACTTATAGTACAATATGCATCCTAGTTTATTGTCATATTATAAGCAGTCCATTGATGTCAAATTTCCTGCCCTGTAGTCATACAGTCAAGCTAAGCACCAGGGTAATCACTTCTTCAGTATAAATTATTTTACAGGAAAACCTTTATGTATCAAGTCATCCAAAATACAGTATCGGTACTGTATGTGAATTTGTATAGGAAATATGACCCCCCCCCCACAATGATCTCTTTTTTGATATCTTTAAAATGCACAGTACAAGTTTTTTCAACACAAAAGAAGACACGAGTTCACTGATCAATGCTTTTGTAGTTAATCACTTGTGAGATTTATGAATACAGTACAATAGTTAATGGACACTGCTTTTAGCAGAAAAGCGGTGCTGTTTCTGGCGGGAAAAAAGAGACAATTGCGCAGCGCGTCCCGCAAGCGCAGCGCGGACGGTACAGGTGGCTATAAATAGCCGAGGGAAGAGGGCTGAAGCCCTCATTTTTGCGCCTGCCTCGGTCCGCCGCACTCGAAACTGGTAATAAGCTGTTAATATTTCCAGTAATAAACTGGAAATAATGTGGTAGATCCAAAATTATTCTTCAGTCATCTTGGTGTCTTTGGGACTCGTTGAATACTACAAAAGACTAAACCTATTAGTCTTAGATATTGTACAATTTATCTCTGTTCTTGATGACAAGTGACTAAATACTAGGTATGACTAATGCACAAGTATCTAATCTTGATGACAAGTGGCAAGAGTATTAGACATGGATATAAAAACTAAGAATATTTCAGTGTCTTACATTGGTATTAAGATCTATGTACATCATGAACTTATGTGTTCAGGAAATATATTCTAAGAAATAGAATTTTGTCCTTAAGACCTTTTAATAACTTGTTAATAAAAGTGCATTATAAGGTTCAAACATTATTCTATTATTTCATAGCTGTGATTTTCCCTGATGTTAACATATAAATACAAGACAAATAAATATTTACAAAAATCAGTCAGTTAAGTCTTTGGCTACATACACAAGCATGGCAGCTTCGGTCCCCCGTTGCTCCCCAAACACTGACAAAGTTTATTTCTATCATATGGTCAGTTTGTCTTATTTCGATCAGTGGTAAATTGTCTTATCAGTGGTTTGTCTTGATCAAAATCTTGATCAGTGGTAGATTACTTTTGATAATCATTATAAGCATCAAACATGACCATTCTACAGCTCAGACTTCTACAAACTGTCTTTGGTAACTAGAACATGAAATGTCAAATTCTATCAGTCAACTATTCGTAACTGTGATTTCAATAAATACAGTAGAGTGAATAATGTCAGTCAATACAAGTTGTGGTTATGGTACCAGTTTTGAGTTTCTGAAACATAAAAACACAACGATTCATCCAAAACACTCCCACACGCTGATCACTGCTCAATCACGCTTTCAACCACAGAGTACACTTCATCACGATATGTATTACATCTTAACACTATTGCCAATGGCATGTGACAAATATTGTCTATAATGTCAACTGTGAGTTGATATAGCAAACTCTACTGTCAAATCACCACATCATTTGACATTCTTGGGACAAACAAATGCCATAACATCAGATAATCCCCACCATTGTGGCCTATGGTTCATGGGTTTGCACTAAATATTAAAAATAAATTACTATAAATATAACAATATTAATATAACAACAAGAACAATAATATCCCCTATAGCTTATTATGGCTTACAGTATTTTTTCACGGTGAGAACTTTGGTTTTCAATTGATAATAGATTTTTTAATTTAAAGATATTAGTCTGAATGATTTTGTTTGTGTGTGGGTGGGAAGTGGGATCGACAGGAACACAGCAACATTTTAAGACAAGCTACAGCAAATGGAAAAATGAGATTAATGAACATTAACTCAATTAGGATTCTGTAATTTTTGCTCAGTAAATGCTGTGTGGAGAAAAAGCCACAGGTTACAAGCACAAACAAAACTTAACAACAACAAACAGATATGAACATCCAGACCAAACCTCACAGGGGAAAACAGAGGTCACACTTCCCGTAATTCCTCTCCAAGATATTGTCTTATCTGAAGATACCCACTAGACCATATCCAAAATTTTCAATGTGTTCACCCAGAGCAAAGATAGCATTGTAAACCCTCCCTTTTTAACCTATGTCCAAAAGAAGAAAATATCCTTTCGCAGAAATCATTGCCAAGAAAGCCTATTTGAACCATATAAAATACTTGAGCGTAGGAATGTTTGATTGCTGCCATGAAACCCTAAAGGTTGTTGACAGATATAATTTGGTTAATCCATCCAATAAAGGAGGAGACCTTGACGTAGACTCCAGGAACATCTTGCCGACCGCACCCAAAGCCCCACGATACAAGTCCACTTAGCTCGTAATATCCATCCACATTGCAGACTAGAGGGCCACCACCATCACCCTGCAACATGCCACATCATAATATAGGATCACATCTTAAGATGTTTAGGTGACTGCAATGGGACATCAGAGGCTTAAGCAAAATAAAACTTTATTTATTTACAAATGCATAAATGAAAATTTAAGATCCATTGTGAAGATCGCAAAAAGAATCTGATGAGACTGATTATAATAATAGAAACTGTCTTATTATGGGTTTGATACAGTTTATGCACATTTTAAAAATAAAAATAATTTTTGCTTTTTGCTGCACTAAATGTAAGACTTTCCTTCACAGGCCTTCTAAAGCCATTGACATTTCAGTCTTTGGTGACATGGTATGTCTGCAATTAAAAATACATGAAAAGACAGTACAGTAATCTCACCTGACAGGCATCATGTCCACTCTCCCCACCAGCACAGAAGGAGGAAGCTGGCAAGATAAAGATTTTCTCGGTAACGGCGTTGATCTTCCTGACACACTCATTATCCGACACTACAGGCACCTCGGCCTCCCTCACACGCAAGGGAATGGGCCCAGCTGTGTAACAACAACACAGTATTAAAAAAAAATTAACACTTTCTGCATGTTTTTACAAAAAAACAGAGTTGACTGTAACCTCTAAGCCTAAGACTATAGAAATACGTAAACCCCTGTGTGACGTGCTATAGAGAAAACAGATTGCTATTACATCTATCAAGGAAAAGTTTCAAAATAGGATCAGAATTTAGGAATAGGGTTTCGTATGTGTAAGTAGCATAAGAGAATATGTGCAAGAAGTGTATGTTCAGCATGTTTAGGGATTTAAATAGGGGCTGTGTGTTGGCTGAAGACAGAATTTGTTATAGTTCTGATAGATAGTTTGCAGTGGATGAACCCCATGGACAGATACCATCATTTAGATAGGAATAGATTAGCAAGTAGTATAATGTGAAAATGTATGGGGATTCTATGGGGGGGTGCAGTCTACTTATAAAATATGTATGGGTGTTCTATGAGGTACTACAGCCTAATAATTTAGATGTATGGTTCACATATGAGGTGATACAGCCCCATTATAGAGAATGACGATGTGCCAGGAAAAGTACAGCGAGTCAAAAGTTCTTCAAAATCATGAATAAATAACACATTATAGAAAACTTAGAAAACAAGTATATACTGTATCAGTTTAAAGTGCAAACTAAGTTATTGGAATAAGTATACTTCAGAGTACCAATCATTATTATTATGATCTAGACTTACTTTCACCCATGTAGCCATAACCTGTAACAGTGCATCTGTTGCCGGCCACCTGACTAACGCCTCGTGCAGGGAGGCACACTAGGCACACACCCTCCTTCAGGTCAGCATGGCCATACAGCTTGAGAAGTGCAATGTCGTTATCCAGCGTCTGAGAGTTGTGGTTGTGATGAATGTAAGTGGTGGCGACGCGCAGAGTCTGGGCTCCCGGGGAACCAAACTTGGTGGTGAGGTCATGGTCACCAACTCGCACATATATGGCATCACCAGAGCGGACAATACTATGGTAAAATGAGAGTGAGGAAGATGATTAAGTGCTGACATTCCAGTAATATTTAAAATTTTGTACATCCTTAGTTATGACATCTTATTCTCTCCAGCATCCCTTTCGAGACTGTGGTCAGTCACAAATCTAACTAACCCAAACCCTGGGTTTAATGTATGAAAGCCTCAAGGCTGTTCCGCTGGCATGCCATAGAGACTATACCATTTCTTTATTACCAAGTGAACCTGTTAATAGTAACATTATGCCCTCCTTAAAAGATGACACTATATAATTTGCTAAATTAATTGAACAATGCTTATGTTAGCTTCCTTCTTGTTCAATATCAAGTGTCTGTCTCATCATACCTTTATACTACCCTACTGAACTGCTGTATTATAAGTCATGCCCAAAACACTTTACGTATTAATGGCCTTGATAAATATGCGTACGTACTGTACATTGGAACAATTTTTAAACCACTGCATATTATTACAGTATTATGTACAGTATATAAAAAAAAATGATTATTATTATAATAAAGATGTGAGATCACTGGATTCTTTCATGTGTAGATCAGATATACTGTACTGTATATACGAATGAGCTTTGAGTGGATATAAATAGGAGCTGCCCTATATGGGCCAATAGTTCTTCTGCAACTTCCATATATTATGTTCTTAAGTTATTATTTGTCATCATTCTTTTCCTTAATCTTATGTTCTTCAGTTATTATTCTTGACACTTTTAACTGACTCTAGTGTTGCAGTTTAGGAAGAAGGTTATTATGGCTGGGAGTTTCAAAAGCCTTGCAAAGATCAACAAATAAACGTACAGGGTACTCATGTCACAATTACAAGCTCCATGAAACTTTAGTTATAAAATCTGACAACCAAATTGTATTTTTTTGTTATATGTACAAAAGTTGTTACATTCTTGTACAGCCACTAGCATGCATAGTGTTTCAGGCATGTCCTTATTCCTAATTTTCACACACACCTTTCCCCAGAAAGCAGCCCACAGCAGCTGTCTTAACTCCCAGCTCCCTATTTACTGCTAGGTTAATGGGGCATCAGGGTGAAAGAAACTGCCCATTTGTTTCTGCCTCCACCGGGGATCGAACCCAGACCCTTAGGACTATGAACCCAGAGCGCTGTTCACTCGGTTGTCAGGCATTGCAATTTTAAGTTGCAATGTTAACTTGGTATGCATTTCTCACTCACTTGGTGACACAATGGGCAGCAGTAAGGACCCACTGAGTGCCAATCAGTGCTCCACCACACAGGTACTGGTTGAGGGAGTTGATGAGAGCCACCTGCCAACACCACTCTCCAGGAAGGGCGTCTTCTCCGCCTACAACACGCCCACTCCTCTGTGTGCCCTTCACACCACACACATATTTGTTTCTCACTGCCGACTCGGGTGTAGGTCTCAATACTTCAGAGGGTGCTGCACGCAACAACAAGAAAATAATTTTTAGTGCATATAATTACGAATCTATACGAAGTTGTATACACCTCTTTCCTTTAGGTCACTGAAAATATATCATTCACACATTCCTTTATATTGTAATTTTGTTAAATATCAGTTTAATCTGTTCTAAAATAGTGATTTACATGCTACACTTTTGACATGTCAATTTTTTGCTGCTGCAACTAATTGTCAGCAATGATGAGCTGTTATTTAACAATAACACTCAATTATCTAAATATATTTAGGTTAGAAGGACACTGATTATTAAAAAAAAAAAAGATAAAACATTATCAAATAAAAACTGCACTCGAAATTAAATTCAAGCCAAGCTAAAAGTTGTGAAAGCTATATAACTTACAAGTACTGTATATAAAGTCACTGTTATCAGTACATACCTTGTGTTACATTTGCCAATGGTGTGTAAGGCCGCTCATGTTGGTGCTCTGGCTGGTACGGTTGATACGGTGGCTGTTCATAGGAAGGTTGTTTGTTAGCTGGCTGACCATACGGTGGGTGCTCGTAAGGTGAATGCTCATATTGTGTGTGCTCGTAGGGTGGATGCTCGTATGGTGGTTGCTCATATGGTTGATGGTCATAGTTATGAGGCTCATATTGGGGTGGCTCGTAGGAAGACTGGTCGTGAGGCGTCTGGTCATACGGGGGATAATTTGAGGTGTCAAACGGAGTCTCCTCGTACACATTATGTTCATAACCGGGCTCACCATATGGCTGAACATACGACCCTTCGAAAGGATGAGCCAGTACTGTGTCATTTCTTGCTGTGTTTTGAATCTCCTCATATCGAAGAACATCCCTGAGGGCAGACTTTGGGGAGCAACATTCTGTGCTTGGTTTACTACACAGGAACAAGTCTGTCATCTCAGCATTTCCTGCAAGGAGAGATCAGATATACCTTATTCCATTTAAGCTATTTTCTAAATTTATCATTTCAAATAATGTTTAGAACAAAGTACTTACCAAAACAAGTGAAGGAGAGGAATGGCTGTATGCAGGTACCGGGACATTCAGCTCGTAGATCAGGTGGCTCAGTTGTTGGCGCAGGTGTTGTTGTGGTGGTAGTAGTGGTAGTGGTTGTGGAAGTAGTGGTGGTGGTTGTTGGAGGGGGTGGAGGTGGTGGTGGCTGTTGGATGGGTGGTGGTCTATAAGGATTTTCTATTGGTCTGTGATGTGCAGGGGGACGTGTGAAAAGTGATGCTAATGTCTCAAATGTTGGTGAGATTGGCCTCTCCGGAGGGGGTCGTGGTCGGTAAGGTTCCCTGGCAGGTGGTGGCTGTGGACGGTAGGGTTCTCTGATAGGTGGTGGGGATGGGCGGTAGGGTTCTCTGGTAGGTGGTGGTGATGAATGGTACGGTTCTCTTGTAGGTGGCGGTGTTGGTAGTGGTGTCTGATTCTCGGCACGGTTGTCACAGCAGACAGTGCCTTTCTCACAACCAGAAGCTTCGACCAAAACAGAGGGTTGGCTGCAGAAGGATGAAACAAGGGTAGGAAGACAGGTACCTGGACAGAGGGGTAGAGATGGAGTAGGAGGTGATCGTGAGGGAGGGGTCTGTGGTGTGGTGGTAGTGGTGGTTGTTGTGGTTGTGGTTCTCACAGGTTGTGAGGAGTTGGTGGAAGGTTTTTGTTTGGTTGGACGTCGCTGAGTGACACAACACCTGCCTCCTCTAGGACACACTCCAGAACGGTCAACTTCATCACAGAGGAAGGCAAAGAAGCCAGCAACACAAGTGCCTTTGCAACGCAGCTCTTGTGGAATATCTCTGTTGGGCTTAGCAGTGGATATTGGCTGACGGGTGTAAACTGTGGTGCGGCGAGTGGAGGTGCTGGTGGTGGTGGTGGCGCTGGTGGTGCTACTGGTGGTTCTTTCTGTGCTTGTTATCTCTTCCTCCTTCACATTCTGATGAAGCTGTTGCAAAAGTTAAGATTACAATATTTAGTCTAAAAAAAGATTGTAGAAAACTAGGAAATTGTTTATGAAGTCATGAGAGAAATGCTTCACACCATCAATGCCTTGATATGAAACAGTGCATATGGAGGAGACTATGATGTAGCTTAACAATAAGTGAACTGGGAAGGCATTATAAAGCTGTCTTGAATGATGTTAGTGGGGGACCATGATTTATGTCCATAAATACATATACACATATATATATATTTTTTATTTTTATTTATATACAAGAAGGTGAAATGGTTTGTGAAAGTACATACATTGGTCATTATGTAGATTATTTTTTTTTAATTAGGGAGTTGAGTTTTTTTTTAATTAGGGATTGATATAATAATGTATTTATCCACTTATTTGCATGGCATGTTTGCATAGATTTAGTCTGACTGGGAATATTAGGGAGATTAATTTTGAGTGTGATATTCACAAGTTTTATTACAGTTAACAAGAAGAGTTTCAAAACATGATTACAATTTAGGAATAAGGTTTTGTAAGTGTAAATAGCACAAGAGAATGTCTGGAATGCATGTATGTTTAGCATGTTCAGGGATTTAAACAGAGGAGCTGTGTGTTGTCTGAAGGCAGAATTTGTTATACGTAGCTCTGATTGCAGATTTTTGCCGAGTGATAATGGGCTTAAGGTAGTTTGCAGTGGTTGAACCTCATGCACAGATACCGTATGTTTGATAGGAATAGATTAGCGAGTAGTAATGTATGAGAAGATTGAGTGGGGAACATAATATCTGATGTTTGAGTGTATACTAACAAATTTAGAATTTTTTTTGGCTAGGTGCTGTATGTGAGTACTGAAGTTGTTTCTTGTCTACGTATCAACCAAGTTACCTTCCCCTCATTTTTACTATTAATTTTGACACTATCTGAAGGTGTATTTGGTTTGACAATTTTTTTTTTTTTTTTTTTTTTTTTTTTTTTTTTTTATAAAGTTTAATGAGTTTGTTCGTTGACTTCCACAAGTGGACTTGGTTTTATTTCGTTATTTACAAAATTATTTAGTGTGTGTGGAGTTGGCATTTGAAAAAATGAAGGTAATATCCGCAAACAGTATAGGTTTAAGAATTTTAGACATATTTGATAAATCATTCATGCATATAAAAATTTAGAGGGGTCCTAAGATGGTGCCTTGTGGCACTCCTATTGAGGTGGTAGAGTGGATGATGATGTCATTGATGGCTACATATTGGTGTCTGTTACTGAAAAATTATCACATATAGTTCAGAGTAAGACCTCAAATTCCATAATGATGACATTCAAGTAGGAGGTGGTTATGATTTATGATATAGGCAATGAAAAATTAAAAACACAAAGGTGAAAATAAAAAAAATATGAAAAATTGAATGTAATATGTATTACAAAAATGTAGCTTTCTATGGTATTGTCTAAGCTCACTTATCTGGACTAATGTATATGGAAAGGACCCTTCATTAAATAAACAGAATTTTTACAGGGAAAATCCTAAAACGACCATACTTATTTGCAATTTTTTGTACCACAACCAACAACGTGATTTGAATTTCCATACACACTTTAAATCAAAAATATAATTAAAAATCAGAGCTTCAGCTTGTCTTGTTGTAGTTCATCTTCTTGTTTGATACTATACAGTAGATCTTGAAAAGTGTAGTTCTTGAAAATTTTGGCCAGATAACCTAAATATTTGATTCAGCAGAATTTGGATAAGTGAGTGCTAACAGTATGTAAATAGCTTACACTATTATATATCGCCATCAAATGAACTGTGCACTGTACACATTATGTGTATTGTATACATCCTAGTACACATTAATGAGCCAACTGATCTCTGTCTCATATTAATTGAGGAAGCCAATCTCTGCCTCCCTTAATTACAAAGACAATTAATCTCTGGCTCCCTCCATTATTGTGAAAGTCAACTAATCTCTGGTTCTCTCCAATACTGTGAATGTCAACTAATTTCTGGCTCTCTGCATTACTGTGTTATGAAAGTCAACTAGTTTCTGGCTCCCCCCATTACCAGAGAAGTTAATTGATCTCTGGCTCCCTTAATTAATAAGAGCCAGCTGACCTGTTGCTCCATCAATTATTGACAGTCAACTGACCTCTGGCTCCACTGTGGACTTCTTGGGGTTGAGAAGGACAAATTCTTTAGGTGGGTCATCGACGTCAGCGAAGAGGTCACCAGAAACACAGCAGCGAAGTCCTGTCCGGCAAAGCTGACTGACGTCCAAGGCTGCCTCGCAGTACTCACTGATACGGTTTGCCACACACACTCCAGGGCACACTCGCAGGCCTGGTGAACAATAACAGTGTACTGGCAGGGGTGAACAATAACAGTGTACTGGCAGGGGTGAACAATAACAGTGTACTGGCAGGGGTGAACAATAACAGTGTACTGGCAGGGGTGAACAATAACAGTGTACTAGCAGGGGTGAACAATAACAGTGTACTAGCAGGGGTGAACAATAACAGTGTACTAGCAGGGGTGAACAATAACAGTGTACTAGCAGGGGTGAACAATAACAGTGTACTAGCAGGGGTGAACAGGAACAGTGTACTGGCAGGGATGAACAACAACAACAATGTACTAACAGGAGTGAACAACAACAACAGTGTACTAACAGGAGTGAACAACAACAACAATGTACTAACAGGAGTGAACAACAACAACAGTGTACTAACAGGAGTGAACAACAACAATGTACTAACAGGAGTGAACAACAGCAACAGTGTACTATCAGGAGTGAACAACAGCAACAGTGTACTATCAGGAGTGAACAACAGCAAGTGTACTAACAGGAGTGAACAACAATGTACTAACAGGAGTGAACAGCAACAGTGTACTATCAGGAGTGAACAACAGCAACAGTGTAATAACAGGAGTGAGCAACAGTGTACTAACAGGAGTGAACAACAGTGTACTAACAGGAGTGAGCAACAGTGTACTAACAGGAGTGAACAACAACAACAGCAACAGTGTACTAACAGGAGTGAACAACAGCAACAGTGTACTAACAGGAGTGAACAACAGCAACAGTGTACTAACAGGAGTGAACAACAGCAACAGTGTACTAACAGGAGTGAACAACAGCAACAGTGTACTAGCAGGAGTGAACAACAACAACAACAGTGTACTAGCAGGAGTGAACAACAGCAACAGTGTACTAGCAGGAGTGAACAACAGCAACAGTGTACTAGCAGGAGTGAACAACAGCAACAGTGTACTAACAGGAGTGAACAACAGCAACAGTGTACTAACAGGAGTGAACAACAGCAACAGTGTACTAACAGGAGTGAACAACATGAAAACTAAAGAATTGAAAATATAAACTACAAATAATATAATTTGCAAAATAATAATATTAATAGTAACACAACTGAGGAATAATTTAAAAAATAAAATTATTGCAGTAAGAATTATCATTCCTTATATATATTTACGGGCTTGAAAATATATCAAATCATGATATCACTTAATATATTAAGAAGAAAAGAGACATTATAGAGCAGTGAGACTCACTGCTGGAGGGGGCATAAGCTTGGGCCTTGGGAGGAATGGTGGTCGGCTCTTCAGTAGTGCCCGTCTCCTCCACCTCGAAGTCTACGGACTTGGTCTCCTCTATACTCTGCTTCTCCTCCACCTCCAGGGGCTTCTTCTCCTCCACCTCCAGGGGCTTCTTCTCCTCCACCAGGGGCTTCGCTCCTGCCTCTGGCGAAGGGTTGTCGGGCGTGTGGCGACGGAGGGGCAGGTCCGTGGAGGGTTGGGGCGTGGGTGAGGGGTCTCCTCCGGCCTCTACCCCGTTCACCACCGTCTCTTCTCCGTCTATAATGCCGCCCCACGTCGACAGGGCCTCCGTTACCGACGTCGTCTGTAACACACACATTTCAATTTTTTTATCATGCACCCCATCCTGTGGGCGGTGGTGATGGAGTGGGTTACAGGGGCACATAATGGGTACCAGAAACCCCATAGCTCGTTTTGCTAAGCAAGTGACAATCTTTTTGAAGCTAGTTACACAAGTGTTAATGTTATATATACATATACAATCATTTACACAAATACATATACATATCGATAATCTGGACCGCCGCTCAGTATAACACATTTTATTACCAAACATTAAGATAATACGTATATGATTTAGATGTAAAAAGAGTAACCAATACGCCTTCAAGCCCCCATGTCTGGGGATCTACAACCCAAAATTACTTTTGACCACTAATTACTCAACATAAACCAGCAATAAGAGCTATCACCAACTCCAGTCCCAGACAGTACTCGGCTCCGTTACTGAAATCCTTAAATATGTAAAGTATCGAGTCATTGCTCATCCTTGCCAGAGTGCTCCTCAACCACTCTTAAAAGAGAGACTAACAAATATTTACTTAATATCATGGCATTGATTATAAATAATAATTACATGTAACTAGTTTCACTCACATTTATCCTTGTAATAAGTTATATTTGTGTTCCTCTTTATCTTAAATTTGTATTTACCAAGTATTATGTAATTTCTACATTTATTGTCATCTAATTTCTTGCATTTCTTTGTTAATGTGTTTACTCATGTCCTTGGGGTGAACAACGGTGTACTAGCAGGGTTGAACAACGACAGTGTACTAACAGGGGGTGAACAACGGTGTACTAGCAGGGTTGAACAACGACAGTGTACTAACAGGGGGTGAGCAGCAGGGTTGAACAACGACAGTGTACTAACAGGGGGTGAGCAACAGTGTACTAGCAGGGGTGGACAACGACAGTGTACTAACAGGGGGTGAGCAACAGTGTACTAGCAGGGGTGGACAACGACAGTGTACTAACAGGGGGTGAGCAACAGTGTACTAGCAGGGGTGGACAACGACAGTGTACTAACAGGGGGTGAGCAACAGTGTACTAGTAGGGGTGGACAACGACAGTGTACCAACACTAACACCCTAAATTACTATTTTAATCTTATGTTCTGCAGCCCGTCTTCCTCAGGTTTCCCAACGTCAAGAAAGTGTCGTATTATAGTGCCCCAGGGGGCCAGATTCACGAGAGCACTTACGAACCTGTACATCTTTTCTCAACCTTTGGCGGCTTTGTTTTCAATTAATAAACAGTTAATGAGCTCCGAAGCACCAGGAGGCTGTTTATAACAGTAACAACAGTTGATTGGGAAGTTTTCATGTTCGTAAACTGTTTAATAAACGTAACTAAAGCCGTCAAAGATTCAGGAAAGATGTACACGTTCGTAAGTGCTTTCATGAATCTGGCCCCTTATCTTGACCTACCAGAGGACCCAAAACAGAAAACGGAACAGCATGTTAATTTCGCGAGCCGCTACCATTGTCTAGCACGACGATTTTTGGTCTTAGGTGAGAGTATACGTCAAAAATGCGATGTTCTATTAGGAGGACGAGTCGTCTATGTTCCGAAGAAAATGTTATAAGAGACTCCAGTTATTTTTTTATATTTATATTTATATATTTTTTATATTTACCTTGTATTTTTTTTTTCCCATTTTGTTATTAATGTAAATAAACTACTGTACAATAAGCTACATCTAATAAAATAAGCTACATCTACTGACTCCATATTGTAATTGTCTATGCCTGTTATCCTTAATTATCACCATTTTTTGTATTCATTGATTTTTCCATAGACGTTCTCATTTTGTTAATTTACTTCTTTAGTATTAAGTGTTTTACCACCTCACACTGTTATTTAAATTTGTTGTCTATTTATTTTATGTTTTGCCCGAAACCCTTTAGGCAATTAGTGGGTTCATTAGCATGTTTAACTCTTGTCCCGACAATTGTACATTATTCTTCTTTGTACACAAATTCTTTTAGATAATAATAATAATTATTATTATTATGATTATTATTATAATACATGTATAAAACTCTGCACTGCACTGCTACTCCTCTGCAGTGCAGGAGTAGCACTGCACAGGAGTATTATCCTGACCTTAAGCTCTTCCTAGAAGGCTGTAGCAGAACCCTTGGACATCACACGAGAAACAATTATAATTTTGATATCCCAGGAGTGCGACTTGACCAAAGCAAAAACGCTCTGCAAATCAAGGGTCCTAAACTGTGAGGTGACCTTCCTAATGAGATTAAAAAATTGTCCTTATCTTGTCCAGTTAACAAGAAAAACTAAGCATTACGTTATTAACTTTAAGTAACCAATTTTTCTTACCTTTTCTGGTCCTACATGTGAACCAGTGTTTTGGTGGTAATTGTGAACATTACTTATTATTTACCTCATATTTGATGCTACTAAATACTGTTTATTCCTATATATACCATAAAGCATTGCATGCTATTTTTCTTATTCTACTTTTATAAATTAGTAACTTCATATTAATTGTAAAAGCAACTGTTGTTTATGAATGTCTCTTGTTTAATTGTGAATTATTTTCAAAACCTTCAACAGTTCAATTATGTTCCCACATCTCCGTTAATTTTAAGTATTCCCTAATGACGCCTGTTCATTTGCTCAGACTTCTTTTCATGTTGCGTCCTCAAACTTTTAAACACCCTAACTCTAATCTGATGTTATGCCGGAATGCTCACTGCGCATTAGTGACTTCATGCAACGTACATGTCTTACCTTGTCTTGGCTGCCGGAAACGCTGTGTGTTAGTGGCTTCACAAGAATGTAAGAACACAAATGGTATGTACTCTCACAATCTAATGTACCGTCTTGTATATATATAAATACATACAAATACCTATGTATTTTTCTGCCTCAATTTATGTACGTCTTTGTACATACCTATGTACAAAGACGTACATAGGTATGTACGTTAGTGTATTATTATTATTTATTATTATTATTATTATTATTATTAATGCAGTAAAGTAGAATATGAAATAGTAGAATAACTCTTCTTCTTGATGCAGACGAGGAGTCACAATACCGTGGCTGAAATATGTTGACCAAACTACACACTAGAAAGTGAAGGGACAACGACGCTTCGGTCCGTCCTGGACCATTCTCAAGTCGATAATGATCCAAGACGGAACGAAACGTCGTCGTCCCTTCACTCTTCTTGACGATACATGCAGTTGACATGCAGAGTTTATCCTCCCTAGCTGCACTCGAGTAACTCCAGCCAGTGTTTTAAAAACAGATATTTCAGGAAATCTAAGGGTCATGAGCCACAGTATTAGATTAGATGACTAGTTGGAAAGTCAGGGCTTAGGAACTGAAGTTCTGCCCTTCAACAAACTCTATTAGGCAGGAAGTGTTAGTAATAAGAGGAAGACAGGTGGTGCTTAGCCTCCCCCTTGTGTTGTACGGTACTAACCTCATATTCCTGGTCCTCTGTTGTTTCCGTTGTAGAGTCTGCGATGGCTTCAGTCTCGCCGGCTGCCTCGCCTGCAATGTCACGTAATTGCCTTGTTAGTAATATGGCCCGCCATGTACTACACAAACTGAAATGACTGTGTGGCTATAGCATGTTGGTTTGAATCAGCAATGGTCAGCTAACCAGCCAAACTATCAGATTATCTCCTTGTGTAGATATCCAACACATTAGATTCAACAGAGCAGAAGTTCTTAAACAGACGGGGTATATAATCTTACTGAAGGGAACATACGAGTCATAAATCATCATCCTTCCACCACATAGTTACAAAAAGTACCATCAAAACAGGAGGATGGATTGGGTAATAATAATAATAATATTATTAATAATAATAACGAACTATTTATTTAAAAAATATATTGCACACGGTACAAGGTCGTCCTTTACTGAGATCTAAGATGATCTACCATATAGTAAAAAGGGCATTTAGTATACAGGTACAATGTAACTACAGGCTACAGATGTGTGGGAGGTTACAGATACCACCACTACAGGGCTGGTTCACTCCCTTACAGCCTAAAGCTGCAGCCACGTCTACAGTCATGCATCAGGTCAACAATGAGTCTGGCCTACCGATACATCACCATGTAACATCACCATGTATCATCACCATGTATCATCACCATATATCATCACCATGTATCATCACCATGTATCATCACCATGTATCATTACTATCGTGTTTAGTGTTCAGGGGGAAAATTATATGTGTATTCGAGTTCAGGATATTTACCTGAATTACCAGAATTTACCTGTGAGCCACTACCACTATAGTAGCCTCGATGAGGACAGAAAGCCGGCGGCTTGTCAAAGCTCTCTCCCCCCCCATTTATCCTGATGATTTTTATTAGCTGGATTTTAAAATTCAACAGTTTTGGCATATACGGCTTCTGCGCGTAGGCCGTTCTGTGGGTTTATAACCCTGTGGGTGGAAAAGCATCTCTTGTTCTCAGTCCTACATAGTGGCTTGTTTAGCTTGACACTGTTGCTCCTTGTTTATGTTACATCTGATCTTGTGAAAAAATTGTCGGGATCATCCATCGTCCGGTGCTGAACTTTCTCCAAAGCCGCTACATCTGTAGGAAGATGAAGTCTCCACTTCCCACGCTGGAATACAATTATCCAAGCGGGATATTGAGAGTTGTGTCTCCTTGTGGTGTTCAGGATATTATGGTGTGTTGAGAGTTGTGTCTCCTTGTGGTGTTCAGGATATTATGGTGTGTTGAGAGTTGTGTCTCCTTGTGGTGTTCAGGACATTATGGTGTGTTGAGTTGTGCCTCCTTGTGGTGTTCAGGATATTATGGTGTGTTGAGAGTTGTGTCTCCTTGTGGTGTTCAGGATATTATGGTGTGTTGAGAGTTGTGTCTCCTTGTGGTGTTCAGGACATTATGGTGTGTTGAGTTGTGCCTCCTTGTGGTGTTCAGGATATTATGGTGTGTTGAGAGTTGTGTCTCCTTGTGGTGTTCAGGATATTATGGTGTGTTGAGTTGTGCCTCCTTGTGGTGTTCAGGATATTATGGTGTGTTGAGAGTTGTGTCTCCTTGTGGTGTTCAGGATATTATGGTGTGTTGAGTTGTGCCTCCTTGTGGTGTTCAGGATATTATGGTGTGTTGAGAGGAGTTGTGTCAGACATAGCCATCATCCGGGGGATGAGTTACATGTATACTATGCATAAAGTGGTGAGGTGAGGTGATGCATCGGTCAGGTAAGACAGGTAAGATATACCGGCACTGATCCAAAGTGTCTCATTTTTGTAAGTCATTGAAGAAAACATTTGGAAAATGACTAGCTACAACATTATCTACTCCCACAAACTGTTACAGCTGATTATATGTGACTGTATATGTAACCCACCACAGCTAACATCTTTATAATTTAAGGATGAGGAAGTTTTAGCGTCGCTATAGTCATCAACATTTATTGCAGTCAAGAGTTTATATACACGAGCGTCTATAGTCTTACAAAGGCATTCTAACAGCCTAGTTAAAGTCCTATATATTGCAAATGTCCTGCAATATCTATCCATTCAATTGTGTAACTGTAGTATAAAAAAATAACTCAAAATATAATAATTTATAAAAACCTCTGGTCGGTGCATAACTAATCTTTAGTCTTGCATTTCTACACTCCGTATATCTGATTTAGTTATCCACACATATATACATATACACTCCTTCTGAAGATGTATTAATATATGAAAGTACTTAAGGAAATTCCTGTTTCAATTTTCCTCCGTGGTCTGACACTGTCATAGACATATAAGGTATTATCTCCACTACAGAATGATAGTATTGTGAGGTTAGTATACTGGTATTAGTCACCTGTGAGGGGGAGTTAACACGAGGGTTATACAGATGTTGTGGCAGCTGTTGACACACACACATGAACCTGTATATCAGTTCAGGAACCTGTGCATCAGTTGATTGACAGTTGAGAGGCGGAGCCAAAGAACCAGAGCTCAACCCCCGCAAGCACAAGTAGGTGAGTACATACTCGCTACTAGGTGAGTACAAGGTTGTGGAGTTGTAATCTACCGACTATAACATGTTCCAGTAACGTTAAATCAGCGAAAGATTAACGTTATATCAACGTAGAATAAACTTTTAATTAACGTTATATCAACGTATAATCAACTTTTAATTAACGTTATATCAACGTATAATCAACTTTTAATTAACGTTATATAAACGTAGAATCAACTTTAAATTAACATTACATCAACGTAGAATCAACGCTAAATTAACGTTAGAATCAACACTGAATCAACGGTATATAAAGGTTGCTTCAGTGTTGCGTCATAGTCGTTTGCGTAGATATGCCCCCGGGGGGGGGGATGGGGCATATCTACGCAAGAAGTCTTGGGTCTCAAGAATAACATAGTGAAAGTCTTTCAGCAAGAGTCAAAGGAAGAGTGACAGAGTGAACAAGAGATCAGTCGTAATATCATACAAGCTTCAATAGCGATAGTCAGAAATAAGTCAACTTTAATACTTACTGAGTATAAGTAAACAGAAAATTATCTATCACAAATTTAAAAGCTAAAAAAGTTAAGGTTTATCCAGGTGAAAATGCATTTGTTTACACTCATATATATATAACATAACATTAGGGGCCTGACAGCTGAGTGGATTCGTAGATTCGTGGTTCCGGGTTCGATCCCCTGTAGAGGCAGAAACAATGGGCAACTAAAGCTAAGGAGCATGTATATAAGTGGCTATAGCCTGGGGTAGGCCTATACACTATGGTACTAGGCCTATCACACGACCGCCAGCATTCCTATACACTGACTGCCCCCCCCCCCTCCCGCCGGCCTGGTGTGTGAGGTCAGGAGACACACCAGCAGGAGAGCAGGTGTGTAGGTCACCACACCAGCAGGAAAGCAGGTGTAGGTCACCACACACCAGCAGGAGAGCAGGTGTGTAGGTCACCACACACCAGCAGGAAAGCAGGTGTAGGTCACCACACCAGCAGGAGAGCAGGTGTGTAGGTCACCACACACCAGCAGGAGAGCAGGTGTGTAGGTCACCACACACCAGCAGGAGAGCAGGTGTGTAGTCACCACACAAACACCACTTAATATTTACAAAGGAAACTTATATCTGGCCACCAGAGGTCAGGTCAAGACGATTCCAAATGACCAGTAATAACAGACGTGACAAAAATAGCTACAGAGAAGGTGAGGGTTTGGAGTCGAGGAAGGACCGGCCTGTAGGGGTGGAGGGAGGATTCACCTGGAGGGGTGGAGGGAGGACTCACCTGGAGGGGTGGAGGGAGGACTCACCTTGAGGGGTGGAGGGAGGACTCACCTTGAGGGGTGGACTCATCTGGAGGGAGGACTCACCTTGAGGGGTGGACTCATCTGGAGGGAGGACTCGCCTGGAGGAGTGTAGGAAAGACTCACCTGGAGGGGTGGAGGGAGGACTCACCTGGAGGGAGGACTCACCTGGAGGGAGGACTCACCTGGAGGAGTGTAGGAAGGACTTACCTGGAGGGGTGGAGGAAGGACTCACCTGGAGGACTCCTGGGGCGGCAGCACGCCTTGCCTGGAGGGCAGAGGTCCGCGCCCTGGACCACCTCGTGACAGACTTGGGCCGCCAGGGAGTGTAAACACTTGCCCGGACACTTCTCTGTCTCTGTGGCCGTGGCCAGAGAGTCCAGCAGCGCTGCAAGAGAAGCCACAGTCACACACACCAAACACCACTCAGAGACTACACACAAACACAGCACCACTGACACACACACACCAACCAAACACCATGCAACACATATTACACTTGTGTCTTGGTGGAAGACGAATGTACCATCATTGCCGGTGTTTATACAAAGGTTATATTGGCGAATTATATTCCGGTTCATTCTTACGTGGTGCTGCTGTTGCTGGTGCCCGGGTGTTCTGGTCGAGTACTGACCCAGCCACCACCACCACCTCGACCAGCCTGCGGCGGTGGGGTGCGCATCATGGTATCCAGGTCGTCTTCCCCCCAGGGAGCGCCACCTGGAGGTCTTCCCCCCAGGGAGCGCCAACTGGAGGTCTTCCCCCCAGGGAGCACCACCTGGAGGTCTTCCCCCCAGGGAGCGCCACCTGGAGGTCTTCCCCCCAGGGAGCGCCAACTGGAGGTCTTCCCCCCAGGGAGCACCACCTAGAGGTCTTCCCCCCAGGGAGCGCCACCTGGAGGTCTTCCCCCCAGGGAGCACCACCTGGAGGTCTTCCCCCCAGGGAGCGCCACCTGGAGGTCTTCCCCCCAGGGAGCACCACCTGGAGGTCTTCCCCCCAGGGAGCGCCACCTGGAGGTCTTCCCCCCAGGGAGCACCACCTGGAGGTCTTCCCCCCAGGGAGCGCCACCTGGAGGTCTTCCCCCCAGGGAGCGCCACCTGGAGGTCTTCCCCCCAGGGAGCGCCACCTGGAGGTCTTCCCCCCAGGGAGCGCCACCTGGAGGTCTTCCCCCCAGGGAGAGCCACCTGGAGGTCTCCCCCCCCCCAGGGAGCGCCACCTGGAGGTCTTCCCCCAGGGAGCGCCACCTGGAGGTCTCCCCCCAGGGAGCGCCACCTGGAGGTCTCCCCCCAGGGAGCGCCACCTGGAGGTCTCCCCCCCAGGGAGCGCCACCTGGAGGTCTCCCCCCAGGGAGCGCCACCTGGAGGTCTCCCCCCAGGGAGCGCCATCTGGAGGTCTTCCCCCCAGGGAGCGCCACCTGGAGGTCTCCCCCCAGGGAGCGCCACCTGGAGGTCTCCCCCCCAGGGAGCGCCACCTGGAGGTCTCCCCCCAGGGAGCACAGTAAGCAGGAAGGGGTGAGCCTGGCCGGCAGGCAAGGAGGGGTCAGGCCGGGTGTATAACCAAGCCACGTACCACCACCGTGGTACAGCCAAGGTAATCACGCGTCTCCGGAATGTTAACTCGAGTCACTGTTGCCATGTCCTCCCTTGTAACTCTTCCATAAGAACAGGAGTTAGTGCGCCCCCGCCCCGACCCCGTGGGGAGTTGGCTAACCTGCTGGTCCACACCACTGATTGATTGATGAAGTTTAAGCCACCCAAAATGTGGCACGGGCATGAATAGCCCGTAAGTGGTGGCCCTTTTTGAGCCATTACCAGTATCAATAGATGATACTGGAAATCTGTGGAGGTGCGACTGCACCCTGCGTGACGGGAGATGTCTCCCGTGCCACACCACTCAATATTCCCCTTGTATATATTTCGTGGTCACATTGATAAAGATTAAGCCACCCAAGAGGTGGCACGGGCATGAATAGCCCGTAATTCGAGGTCAGACGTGACAACGGTTATGTTCAGAGGTATACCAAGCTTCTTGGAACATATGCACCGAAAATGTACTTTGATTTTGACCTCTGATCGGGAGATCACGAGTAAATTAGTTTATATTTAATGGTTTATTCAGTAAACTTTTGTGTTGGCCTTAATAACCCTCCTGCTGCTGATACGCCTTAAGCCTAAGACCAGAGATCAGACGTCCTGATTTCGACAGGCCCGATGGGTTACCGGGCTATAGGCCTATGCCACATTGTCTCAAAGTTAAGGAGGCGAAAATGAAAGACTGAGTCAGAGGCAAGGTAACTATCAGGAGAAAGCGCCAAAGCCATTACGACTATATAGCACTGGGAAGAGACCAGGATAAGAATTTGGGATTGGACAGGAGGGGGGGAGGGGAATGGTGCCCAACCACTTGTGGACGGTCGAGGGGATTGAACGCCAACCTGCATGAGGCGAGACCGTCGCTCTAACCGTTCAGTTCTAAATGGACGAATCAGAGCGTCCTTCATTATTGCAATTAGCCACATTTTAGACTCCAGTCACGACAGCAATTCCCTCAGTAGAACACAGACGTCGGTGTCTCTCTCGCCCCCATAATGACACATTACTACATGAACATCAGCGCCAGGAAATGAAACTCTGACAGGATGCGCATTCAAATCCTCAAGTGTAAACAATGGAAACAATTGTCTCGACACAATCGACTTGTTACTTGTGTAAAGGAGGAAATGTATATGTTTATCTCTCAGAATGTTTGGTAATATGTTTATTGTTTGTGATGTGTGTATATGTATGTATGAACACGTTGTACTGAACGGGGTGAGAATAGCTTGAGCTACCTCATCCCTTTGTGTGTATTTTACTTCAATAAACTTATTTCAATTTCAATCGACTTGAGAATGGTCCAGGACGGACCGAAACGTCGTCGTCCCTTCATTTTCTAGTGTGTGGATAGCTTCTTATCATAGTATACTCTATGGACACTGCCAGTCCATCATATGGAACAAACTATCACCCTATAACTCCCATAAATTATATCTCTAATCATTGAACAAATATCAGTGGAACTTGATTTCCATCTCTGATATTGTTGCTCCTTCACTTTTATACACTCAACATTGAGTAGCATTTTGCAATATTCTGTTCAATCAACAGCAAAACATTCACTACACATAACCACAACTAGAGCAGACTCTCAACAAACAGGTGAATATAATGAATTCAGTAGTGTTAAGGCGCGCCACAGGGAGCCGGGGAGCGGTTACACTCCCGCCACACTCGGGGACATGATCCGTGACGGGAAAGTTGGCGTGACACGCGACGGGGCTCTTTACCTACGGGTAAAAACGGTGGTTGGAGGCTGTGAGGGTAAGCGAGCAGCAAGGGAACCACATACAGCAGGAGAGAGTGTGAAAGTGAAGCTGCATTAAAGACCGTCACGCCTAACATGATACACACAGTGACATTGATTCATTTCCCCCAAGTTGTACAGTAATCGAAGTATGTACTACAATTACAGAGAAAATTAATAACCACTTGCTAATAGAAAGTACACTTCTGCCACGAGGGTTTTACAGTTTGGGGGAAAAAGTCAGACTGGATGACGTTACGCGTATCCGCATTAGAGGTCGCCTTGGACGACATGAGAATGTCAACACGCGCGCTCTGGCTTGACGCTACGCATTCTTGTTTACATGGTCGGGGCTCTTACTAGTATTGGGCAGTACCGTGACCACAGTCTCCCATGTCACAGTTGACTATGCTGGCGGTGTACCGTGACCCCAGTCACCTGGGGCCAGATTCACGAAAGCACTTCCGCAAACACTTACGAACCTGTACATCTTTTCTCAATCTTTGGCGGCTTTGTTTCCAATTATTAAACAGTTAATGAGCTCCGAAGCACCAGTAGGCTGTTTATAACAATAACAACAGTTGAATGGGAAGTTTTCATGCTTGCAAACTGTTTAATAAATTTAACCAAAGCCTTCAAAGATTGAGGAAAGATGTACACGTTCGCAAGTGCTTTCGTGAATCTGACCCCTGGCTGACAGCACGGGGAGGACGGACTGGTAACAGTTATTCTTCCTGGTGGAGAAATGACAGTAAGGGAAGGCAAAGTGAGTGAACCGCGCGAGTAAATGGACCAGACACATGCACTCTAAACTGCTCTTCACATGCCGGCAACTGCTAGTTGTAAGGATTTAGCAATTCGGAAATGGCTGTCGTATTAACTGACACGCGTCCGACCTGTCGCTGCGCCCTTCTGACGGGGTCCACCAGGCGCCTATAGCCTGGCATGAATACAAAACTTGACCTAACTCAACCTAATTCAAACCAACCTAACCGAACCTAAGCTATTGTATCCTAACTTAACAAAAATTCAGAAATGAGTGGATGCAAGACTTCTCAGAGGCCGGATAATGTTCCGGGCGAGGCTACAACAGCACACTGTAAGTACTCAGGGCCGGATAATGTTCCAGGCCAGGCTACAAGAGTACACTGTAACTACTCAGGGGCCGGATAATTCTCCTGGCGAGGCTACAAGAGTACACTGTAACTACTCAGAGGCCGGATAATTCTCCTGGTGAGGCTACAACAGCACTGTAAGTACTGCAAGACGGAGTTAAAAAGGAAAATATCAAACTTTACAAATCAAGCTCAATGTAAGAAACATAAGCAAGTTTTCTCAAGAATTATCCACATCTTACTAACATGTTTACACCGCTAAACATCAATCATCAACGCTGGAAGGAGCAATTACCCTAATGTAGAATTATCAAGGTAAGTAGCCTTATTACTTTTTATTATTTCCTTAAGTTTCAGCGCTATTATTTATATTTACATAAACTGTGCTGGAGGAGAAGTAATACGTGAAATATTTCTATATTATCTTTTCAGATGTGTATTTGCAAAAATCCAGATCTTTCTAGATGTTTTTCATGATATTTCTGGGGGTAAAAATGTTAAACTTGAGATGGTAGCCTTGTTTCAGTCCTTGTTTTCTCTCTCTCTCTCTCTCTCTCTCTCTCTCTCTCTCTCTCTCTCTCTCTCTCTCTCTCTCTCTCTCTCTCTCTCTCTCTCTCTCTCTCTCTCTCTCTCTCTCTCTTTCCCAATCTATCCCACACACTCTCTTTCGCTCTCTCTCCCACTCTCTCTCTCCCTCCACTTTCTCTCCTCTCCCTCTCTCTCTCTCCACTTTCTCTCCTCTCCCTCTCTCTCTCCACTTTCTCTCCTCTCCCACTCTCTCTCAATGTTTACACTCCTCTCCGTTCTCGCTGTTAGCTTTCACTTTACAGGTTTTATTGACTCATGGTGTTACTCATGCACCTCATCCCTGCCCCCCCCCACCGAGTCACAGTCGTCCCACACACCCGGATAGAAAGGCAGACTCACACTGCTGCCAGACGCCACTGTACACTGTCCTCCACCAAGTCAAGGTTGGACGGTAATGGTGCCAGTGTATTTGTTTAAATGTTGCCCCGAGGGGCGAGTTTATTGGGCAGCGCCACTCATCCTGTGAGTGGACATACCGCCAAGCATGTGCAACAGTCCCCATTAGGAAGAAACCCCGCTGGGTTGTGCATCCTGTGTGCCAGCGCATTCTGAACCACACTGTTGGACAGTCTCGTTTCATGCAAGTCGGCGTTCAATCCCCCCGACCGTCCACAAGTGGTTGGGCACCATTCCTTTCCCCCGTCCCATCCCAAATCCTTATCCTGACCCCTTCCAAGTGCTATATAGTCGTAATGGCTTGACGCTTTCCCCCCTGATAGTTCCCCCCCCTCCCCTTACACACACTACTAGTTCTAGTTTACTAGTGATTTTTAGCAACATTTTCACACAAATTGAAAATAAAAAAATCATTTCAAATTCCTTGGAAATATTTAAATACATAAATAGTTTTTTTTTTAAACAAACTAATGTTTTACTTTAGTAAAACGGAAAAGTTTTAGTTTAGCGGAAAAGTGGCGTAGTGGTAAGACACTCGCCTGGCGTTTCCCGAGCACTGTGTCCTGGGTTCGTATCTTAACCGGGGAGGATGTACTGGGCGCAAATCCTTAACTGTAGCCCCTGTTCATCCAGCGATAAAATGGATACCTGGTTGTTAAACGATTTGGCGGGTCGTATTCCAGGGGAATATTAAGATTAATTACCCGCCCGAGACGGTACGCGTGCTACTGGCTCTACAAGGGTGTAACAACTCGTGTATATATAAATAAATCAATAAAATAAAGCAAATAAAGCATTAAAGTAACACAATTTCTTTCCAAGTAATCCCTAAAACATGTTATTATGAATATTTTATAAATGCAATATTATTATTAATAAAATAATTGATTATTACTATTACAGTAGCCAAAAATTTTCGTAATTGGAAATGAAATCAGCCCATGAAAGTGATGTACTGTCCCGTTTTCTGTTTGAGTCCTCTGGCTTACTCGGTTAGGTTATCAGAGGAAACTTTCAATTAACGTTTTTCATGACGTGTTGAAACTTTAGATTTTCCTGCCCTCCTAACCTACCAGAGGACTCTTAACTTTCTTTTTTGAAAAAAAATCCCAAATTTATTTTCAATTTTTTGTCATTTTCAAATTACGTCCATACAGTGAAACGGCCAAATTCAGACTTGATTTGTAAGAGGACAAAGTCCTCAACAAACTGCCTGCCATCCACAACAATTTCCTTACTCACGCTATAAAACAAACAAAAAAAGTTACACTACACTACTTGTCGTCGTCCCTTCACCTTCTAGTATGTGGTCTGGTCAACAAACTTCAGCCACGTTATTGTGACTCATCGCCTGCGTAAATCTCACCTTGACCAATATATCCCCTACGGCCAAAAACTGATGTACTAGAAATCACGGCGACTCAAAACTGACGTGAGGTCCCGTTTTCTATTTGTTGGTCCTCGGTTAGGTTAGTTGCGGAAAATTGAGTACATCAGTTTAGTGAAATTGGGAACGGTGGAGAGGACGGGCTGCCCTGAGGCCCCCAGGAGAGTAATGGCCTTAGTTACCTCCACCATGGCCGCGGTGGTGGGGCCAGCGACGAACCTCTTCCACCTCACAACCCTCCACCATGGCCGCGGTGGTGGGGCCAGCGACGAACCTCTTCCAGCTCACAACGCTCCACTATGGCCGTGGTGGTGAAGCCAACGAGGAACCTCTTCCAGCTCACAACCCTCCACCATGGCCGCGGCGGTGGGGTCAGCAACGAACCTCTTACAGCTAACAATCCTCCACCATGGCCGTGGTGGTGGGGCCAGCGACGAACCTCTTCCAGCGCACACCCTCCACCATGGCTGTGGTGGTGGAGCCACCGACGAACCCGGCTGACGACCCTTTGGGGCCTAACGGCTGAGTGAACAGCACTCGAGGTTCGAAGTCCTAAGAGTCCGGGTTCGATCCCCGGCGGAGGCGGAAACAAATGGGCAGAGTTTCTTTCACCCTGATGCCCCCTGTTCACCTAGTAATAAATAGGTACCTGGGAGTTAGACAGCTGCTACGGGCTGCTTCCTGGGGTGTGTAACAAAAAGGAGTCCTGGTCGAGGACCGGGCCGCGGGGATGCTAAGCCCCGAAATCATCTCAAGATAACCTTTACAGCAACTGTATGCCGACAATATTTATAATGTACTGTGTATATATATACACACTAATAAATGAAAATTAGAAATGTGTTACGAAGCCTAAAAAAAATTATAATATATATATATATATATATATATATATATATATATATATATATATATATATATATATATATATATATATATATATATATATATATATATATATATATATATAATTATTTTTTTTACTGGCGACAGCGTGACCTGGAAATTTTGGCGGGAAAATGTAGATGCCGTGAACGTAACTGAAGGAGCGAATTGTTATTATTGTCTGGTGAAGGGTCGTAGCCTGCGGGTTAATGGCTGGTCCCGGGTCGGTCGCTTCCCGACCCTGAGAACGAGTGCTGGAATGTGACCTGGATAATGCTTATACATGACCCGGAACAACCATTCTTGTTACAAGACACACCAAGATATATTAATCTCACTTTGTCTGGGGACCACCATCTGTTTAGTGGGCACGACGGGACCAGGAAGCCTGAGGCTTGTCAAATGTCACCCCTCCATCTTCACCCAATGGGAGAAAAACATGTGTTTTTTGCCCAACATGTTGAATTTGAGGCTGTGCCCTTTGTATGTGTTACACATAATCTTTTAAAGAAGCTGTCTGGATTAATAGCCTCAATTTTGTTCAGTATTTGAAAACTTTCAACCAGCTCCGCCCTGTCATGTCTATTTTGTATTGTTGTTAGACGTCTTCCCCTCAGTATTTCCTGGTATGAGTCGGTCGACTTACTTCCGGGATGATTTCTGTAGATCTTTGTTGTACTTTCTCCAAGACACAGATACAGTATGTCCTTTTGAACATGAAGTCTGCATGCTTGGATACAGTAGTCCAGATGGAGGTGCACCGTTGATAGGTTAAGTAATAATTGTAAATAAGATGCTTATCTTAACATACTAAGAAGATTAGGTGAGGTCGGTGTTTTCTATGAAGCTTTTCAAGGTAAACTAAAATATTCACAATAAATTAATATGTCACATATGCACTTATTAAATAAGCCAATATTGACAGTAATCAAGTGCGAGAACGGGTTGACCAAGGATATGTTAAGTTGAATCACCTCCATCGTTTTCTTAATGTCAACGGTTTGTTTGACTATACCAAGTATTTTTTGTTCTTCTGCAGCTCATATTTGTTTTGCGACTTTCAATGACTGGCGGTGTCTGACTCCCAGGCCTCCTTTCTTCTTCATTCGGCTGCATGCTAGTGTTGTTGATCTAATAGTTGTGATGTTCATTGTTATGCCCAACATGATAAGTCTTACACTGTTCAATATTAAAGAGCATTTGTCAGTCTTCCGACTATTTGTGGAGTTCATCTCGATCTCTTTGTAAGGCCACAATATAACTTTAGCTTCCTACTTTACCACAGAACTTAAGTGTCATCTGCAAATTTGATAAAATGGGTTGCAATATTATCATCCATGTCACTGATGATACCCATGACAAAAAGGTTGAACCCTGTGATTAGGTTCACCCCGGTAAGATAGTACCCATGATGGGGTCCATCTTGGGTTGTAAAGTTTCCAAACTTGGGCACTGTTGAATAAACGTAAATTAAAGCCGGTATGGCTCCTAGGTGGTTGCTCAGGCGTTGGAGTCATCTTGGCCAGGAGGAGACCACGTCCACAGCTTTTTTTTTTATTGCAGGGATATTCCTGCGCGGGCCCTAAGCCTCTGCCTGGCCCACTAAGTGTTGCTTGTTTCTGTTTTACTTGGGCGGAGTATGAGTATTTATGACTCGTATGGTCGCTTCGGTAAGATTTTGCCATATGTGTTTAACAACTTCTGCTCTGTTGAATCTAAGTTGAAATCTTAATGGGTTTGTAACTGTGCACTGTGTTAGATAATGTTCCAGTGGTCTGTCGGGCATTTCTCCACAGTGCTGACATTTCCTCTCATCTTCCGGAACCTGTAGGCCTATTTCCCATGCACATGGGTATCCAAGCCTGATGCGATGTAAGTGTACTTCCGTTGCTCTACTGCTCCCTTTCATCAAACTAAGTGGTTCGTAGTTGGTTGAATTCTTGTACCAACCCGCAGAACCTGATGTTGCAACTGCTGTGTTGTGGTCACTGTACATCATCTGCATTGCTCTATTTATACTTACTTTCTTAATCTGTGATAGACTCTGTTGTATGTAAATGTCTACATTTCTTCTCTTAGTTGCAAGTTTTGCAGTTTCGTTTGCAATGTCATTTCCTATTATTCCCACATGACTTGGCACCCAGTTGATAAGTACCCGACGGCCTTGACGTTTGAGTGTTTGCATTAATATGACATTTGTGATCAGATGGATGTTATCACACAAGTGTTCTTGTTGCAAAGTTTCAATAGCAGTTCTCGAATCTGTATGTATGATAACATGTTGTCGGTGTTCAGCAAGAGCATGTTCCAAAGCCTTTTGAATGGCTAGCATCTCTGTTTGTAAAGTCGAACACCCATTTGAGAGTCTCCAACTATTTACAGAGTTTCCTGCCTTAACTGCAGCTCCGGTTTCTTGTCCCTGCTGGTCTACTGATCCATCTGTGAAGTATGTGAAGCTGTCGGATGCGAAGTTCTTCTATATGCATCTGTGCAATATTACATAGCAGAAGAGGATTAGTCTAGCTATTTTTTCCTTCAAGAGCCATAATCTTAAAGTCTGCTGGCGGAGATTCCCAAGGGGCTTGCATAACAAAGTCTGCATGTATTTTGTTGACACCCCTCTCAGTGACTGTTATATCGAATGTATTGATGGTGTTTATCGCCCAATGGGTCCACCTGTTGCTATTGGAGGCTCTTCTGTCCCGAGTTAGTGCTCCAGTGATTATATCTATGTGAACTGATTCTAGGTCTAGTCAATATTTCGGGCAGCATGCATGTAGCAATCCCTTTTACCCATATTTATATCGATGTTAGCTTGTTTCTAGTCTTAGATTCAGTATTTTAGTCCATCTGGGAGCCCCTGTTATGACTCGCTTTGCATCATTTTGAATAACCTCAACGTTTGCCCACTGACCAGGAGAAAGAGTAAGGCAGGCGCTGCATAATCAACTAGGGCACGAACGGCGTGTATGTAAAACATTCTTAACACTTTGTGTCCCGCTCCTACACGGGGCCTTGTCATTGCTCTCATTATATTCAGTAGTGATTTTGCTTTCTCCTACAAATATTGAATTTGTTTGTTGAATGTCATTTTATAATCTATCCACACTCCGAGATATTGATATTGTGTAACCCACTGAAGCGTAGGCGCCTGTCTGGAGTATTGCCATCCAGTCTCATTGCCTTAGACCTTAAACTTCTGTGCAGATATTTTTAGCCATAAAATGCTACATTCAGATGTTACTTTATCTAACGCCCCCTTGTGCTTTATTTAGAAGTGAAGGACCTAGCGAATGATAACCTCCCACGCTGGCGGGAACACGAAGGACATCCTGGCGAACCTTCGCCAGGATGCAGCCCCACAACAGTTACCTTACTCCACCGGACCTATGTACTGCTAGGTGAATAGAGACATCAAGAGACGTCAAGTGAAAGGAAACGTGTCCAACCATATCTGTCCCGCCCGGTGATCGAACCCGGGAACGTCGACTAGGAGTCGAATACATAGACCGGTATATTTGAACCTTGAAGGCATTCAGCAATTGAGACGGGTTGGTTCGTGACTATCAAGCAGACATGAGCGACTATAATGATACTTTCTTCTCCAGCGAGAGGTCACGACGCACAGGAAGAAAGCCCGGGAAAGCTGCCGTAACAACTTTCTTGTGCCTTTGCTCGCCTAGTTGTGCTTGCGGGGGTCGAGCTTTGGCTCTTTGGTCCCGCCTCTCAACTGTCACTCTACTGGTGTACAGATCCCTGAGTTTCTTAAGCTCCATCATATCTACATTTGAAACTATGTATGGAGTCAGCCTCCACCACATCACTTCCTAGTGCATTCCATTTACTAAATACTCTTGACACTGAAAAAGTTCTTTCAGTCTCTGTGGCTTATTTGGGTACTCAGCTTCCACCTGTGTCCCCTTGTGCGTATACCACCCGTGTTAAATAATCCATTCTTGTCTACCCTGTCAATTCCCCTGAGAATTTTGTATGTGGTGATCATGTCTCCCCGAGCTCTTATGTCTTCCAGCGACGTGAGGTGCATTTTACACAGCCTTTCTTCATAACTCATGCCTCTTAGTTCTGGGACTAGTCTAGTGGCATATCTCTGAACTTTTTCCAGCTTCGTCTTGTACTTGACAAGGTACGGGCTCCATGCTGGGGCCGTATACTCCAGGAATTGCATTACATATGTGGTATACAAGTTTCTGAATGATTCCTTACACAGGTTTCTGATGGCAGTTCTGATATTAGTCAGCCTCGCTTACGCCATCAATGTTATTCTTTTGATGAGGGCTTCAGGAGACAGGTTTGGCGTGATATCAACCCCTAGATCTTTTTCTCTGTCCGTTTTATGAAGGACTTCATCTCCTATTCGGTATCCAGTGTCTGGCCTCCTATTTACTCTGCCTAGTTTCATTATCTTACATTTACTTGGGTTGAACTTTAGTAACCATTTGTTGGATCATCCCTTCAGTTTGTCTAGGTCATCTTGTAGCATCATACTATCCTCCTCTGTCTTAATCCTTCTTATAATTTTTGCATCATCAGCAAACATTGAGAGGAACGAGTCTATTCCCTCTGGGAGATCATTTACATATATCAGAAACAGTATAGGACCAAGAACTGGTTCCTGTGGGACTCCACTGGAAACGCCTCATCATTCAGAGACCTCACCCTTCACAGTGACTCACTGTCTTCTGTTGCTTAGGTACTCCCTTATCCAGTGGAGTACCTTCCCTTTCACTCCCGCCTGCATCTTCAGCTTGTGTACTAGTCTCTTACGTGGTACTGTGTCAAAGGCTTTCTGGCAATCCAAAAATATGCAGTCTTCCCAGCCCTCTCTTTCTTGTCTGATTTTTGTTGCCTAGTCATAGAATTCAATTAATCTTGTGAGCATGATTTACCATCTCTGAATCCATGCTGAAGTTGTGTTACAAAGTTCTTTCGCTCCAAATGTTAGACTAGCATTTTTTCGCACAATCTTCTCCATCATCTTGCATGGTATGCAAGTTAGGGACACTGTTCTGCAGTTCAGTACCTCCTGTCTATCACCCTTCTTGAATATCGGGACTACATTAGCCGTCTTCCACATTTTTGGCAGTTTACCTGTTACCAGTGACTTGTTGTATACCATGGAGAGTGGCAGGCACAGAGCTTCTGCTCCTTCCTTCAGTATCCATGGCGAGATTCCATCCGGGCCTATAGCTTCCCTATATATAGGGAGCCGGTCGGCCGAGCGGACAGCACTCTAGACTTGTGATCCTGTGGTCCCGGGTTCGATCCCGGGGGCCGGCGAGAAGCAATGGGCATAGTTTCTTTCACCCTATGCCCCTGTTACCTAGCAGTAAAATAGGTACCTGGGTGTTAGTCAGCTGTCACGGGCTGCTTCCTGGGGGTGGAGGCCTGGTCGAGGACCGGGCCGCGGGGACAATAAAGCCCCGAAATCATCTCAAGATAACCTCAAGATAGCCTTTGTCACATCGAACCCTAGCAGATGCTTCCTCACCTCCTCACTGGTCATCACCTGTGATGCCTCTCGTGTGGGTGTCGACCACCACCACCACCTCTCACTGACCACTCTGCCTAACCCTCACCTCAAATGGCATGAAAGGAAACGTTGTACAATATTTATTTTCGTCTCATACCTTTGTTCACCTAGAATAAATAGATACCAAAGAGCCAAACAACTGTTGTGGTTGCATCTTGGGGAAGTCAGTAGTTGGACCTAAGGAAGGAGGGGGGGGGGGAGGGATTTCCGTCCCAGTGGCGTGGCGGTAAGACACTCGCCTGGCGTTTCGCAAGCGCTTTGGCTTGGGTTCGTATCCTGGCCGGGGAGGATTTACTGGGCGCCAAGCCTGTGTTTCCCCAAGAGTGAAGGTGGTGTGTGGCCATAGGTTGGGGAGACAAGAATCCGCAAAAAGCAATGAGATGGTGTGTGCTCATAGTGGCACCAGGAGCTGAAGCAGAGCGTGAAGACACAAATTATCCGAGCCCAGGAGCTGAAACACAACCTGCTAGTAAAGTTATATTGCACGTTTTGTAAACCCACATTGCAAATCACTCGGCAGCCCCTGCAGGGTGTGACAATGCCAGGGTAACGGGCAACCCTTTACTCTACTGCAAGGAGGCTAAGACAGGGCTCTATAGGCCTATCCTGGCTCTAAACCTTATCCTAAAACAATATAACCCATGATAAGAGCTCCGGGTCACTGTTAGAGACGCGGCGACTGCCCATTATAATGGAATTTCACAATGGAATATAATTTTACTGTGGAGTAAAAATCAAATGTGCTTAATAGCACGTAATTCCTGTCACAAGACTAATAATGTGGAGGAGGTGCGGAGTAACCCTTCGTCCCCCGTGGACGATGGTTCTCCGAGTGTGGACGAGTCTGCGAGGCCAGCAGACACTGCTTTTGTTCATCATCGTTCAGGTTCTCGTAGATACCTGGTTGATGGGGTTCTGGGAGTTCTTCTACTCCCCAAGCCCGGCCCGAGGCCAGGCTTGACTTGTGAGAGTTTGGTCCACCAGGCTGTTGCTTGGAGCAGCCCGCAGGCCCACATACCCACCACAGCCCGGTTGGTCCGGCACTCCTTGGAGGAAACAATCTAGTTTTCTCTTGAAGATGTCCACGGTTGTTCCGGCAATATTTCTTACGCTCGCTGGGAGGACGTTGAACAACCGCGGACCTCTGATGTTTATACAGTGTTCTCTGATTGTGTCTATGGCACCTCTGCTCTTCACTGGTTCTATTCTGCATTTTCTTCCATATCGTTCACTCCAGTACGTTGTTATTTTACTGTGTAGATTTGGGACCTGACCCTCCAGTATTTTCCAGGTGTATATTATTTGATATCTCTCTCGTCTCCTTTCTAATGAGTACATTTGGAGAGCTTTGAGACGATCCCAATAATTTAGGTGCTTTATCACGTCTATGCGTGCCGTATATGTTCTACCATATACGTGCCGTAGATATTTGTTGTTATAGAGTCAGCTACTAGGAACAAGTTCCAAGTAGCGCAGGCTATGGTGAGCCCGTAACTTACCTGGCACAGGAGCGGGGCTGTGTGAGAGATATTTGTGAGCGGGCCGCTCTCTTGTTCATGAGAAGTGCACACCCACCACCACACCTCACCACACCCCAAGCTACAGCACCACGCCAACATAACTCACAATCCCCCCCTGGCTCAGGAAAATACAGTTTCATTTTTATATATTCGCCATTTGTCTTACCAAAACGACAAATTTCCCTGGCAGCCAAATATTGGCGCTAGGCTATATTTTCGTTTGAGATTGAAATATGTAATTATAAAACATATATTCACAAGTAATTATATTTGTAAGAATTGCTAGAAGAACTTGAGGGGGGGGGGGGAAGTATTACTGAGGACTAGTAGTGTGTGAGAGGGAGAGAGAACAGCGGCGCAGCGCCAGGCGCAGTTAGTGTCTCTCCACGTCTCTTAAGGTGAGGACGGTGGCAGCCGTGGCCTCATTCTTAGCCTCGGCTGCCACTCCGCCTCTCAGCCATTACCTCCTCCTCCTCCTGCTTCTCCTCCCCATCTATTCCTACCCTCCCAATCTGTTCTTCCTTGCCACTTACTCCTCTTCCATACCTGCCCCCACCTGCTCCCAACCTAGGGTAGGGGAGGGTACAGGGGGTGAACAGGTGGGGTGTAGATGGTGCCAGAGGTCAATAACCTGTGTGGGTAGGTGGCTACACCTGCCTGTCACTAAACTACCAGCTCAGTGTACTCCCACACACCTGACCTCTCAGCTTGGGACACTGCCACACACCTGACCTCAAAGCTTGGGACACTGCCACACACGTGACCACTCAGCTTGGGACACTGCCACACACCTGACCTCTCAGCTTGGGACACTGCCCAGCCTCACCACTCAAGACGTCCCACCAACCAACCATCTGTGTCACCATCTTCACCATCTGGCCCATTACACCACCTTCCAAGGCGGTAATCCTCGTGGCAAATAATGTACTCACCGCTGTGTTATTTAGATATACAAGACCTCATTTGTACTGTCATGAGGAGGAAATGACGGTTTCAAGTCTCAGTTGGATAGCAGTTTGGTACTTCTGGGAACATCACTTTTGTGAGGATGCATAGTTGTTGGGGGCACGACTTGCACATCTGCAGGCAGGGTTCGAAACTCCACCGGTATAAAGGATTGTGATGGCATGTTAACCGGCCAGCGCTCTGTTAAACCTAACCTAGTTAACCCTAAACCCAAGTACACTTTAAATCTAAGCTTGAATAACTGACAAGTTTGTGTGGTCAACGAGGCGGCAATTGTGTAAAACCCTGGTTTGTGTCTCGGAGAGGCTGCAGGATCCAAGTAAATTCAGTAGAATTTCTGGTTGCAATTCCATGTCGTAGCTCAGTCGATTAAGGCAGCGTCTGGGATGCTCTCGGACGCAGGTTCGAATCCTCGTCACGGCCCTTGTGGATTTGTTCACGAGGCGGTATATCTGTAGTTTTGCTGTTGGCAACTCTGTAGCACGGTGGGCTCCGTTATGAATGATCAAGCCAGTCAGGGCGGCGTCCCCCGCTGAATGGCAATGAGGCAGTTGGGTTATGAGGAGTGCGTCTAGCGTAGCGGGTCCCCCTTAACGGAGTGTGTGGCCACACCCGGCCCGTGGCCCTGACCCACACACGCAGCTGCTGGAGGGGAGCGGAGGGCACTCCTAGTTCCTGTGGAGGACTCCCTTCTCCGGGTCACTGACCCGTGACCCGCCTGCGGCACTTAAAGGTATACATTTTGACCCCGTAGAGTGAGTTGATGGTGGCACTCAACTGTATGTGAGCACTCAACTGTGAGTGAGAAGAGTTGATGGTGGCACTCAACTGTGAGTGAGAAGAGTGAGGGGTGGCACTCACCTTGTGACATCCCTGTCTAATAGTAAGACAAGACGCTGGCTTGTTAACCCTGTACCCAGACACAGCTGGCACTTAACTCTCCCAAGCCAACACTTTATCACATAATATTAACATTAACCAATGCCTTAATTTATGTTATCTCGAGTGGGTGTATACAGTGGTGGAATCATTTAAGAACACTATCTACTTTTAACAAATAGAATTCAATTTGTTTGAATTTTTAATTCAAACAGATTCTGCATCTCCGATGTTCTGTTGTTGTTCCATCCCGAGTCTCCATGGGAATTAGTATCCAAGACGAATTCTTGCTATTACTGAAGATATCCACAAGGGCCGTGATGAGGGTTCGAACCGACGTCCGGGATGACCCCAGACGCGCCTTAATCTTTCTGATTGTCTCCCGCGGCCATCACCCACCACCTCATCCCTAATGAGTGGGATTGTCAGCTGGAACTTCATTGTACCAGCGTACAGATTCACTGATTTGTTCTTCTATCCTCCCTTCCTCAGTTACCTGATCACGGTGATATTGCCTGATGAATATCTTTAACTTGAAGAAGAGTTTTGGGTTTGAAGTAGACAATATGGTCTCCTTCAGCGCCCTCGGTAGCCGGTATATCTGATCGTTCATTTCCAGATTCCAAGGTGAGAGGGATTCCACACAAACCTGATCACCCTTCCCTGATTGTCAAGTATTTTCACAACATTCTCTTGATTTCAGCGACTGTGGCTGGACGGTAGAGCGACGGTCTCACTTCATACAGGTCGGCGTTCAATCCCTAACCGTCCACAAGCGGTTGGGCACCATTCCTTCCCACCGTCCCATCCCAAATCCTTATCCTGACCCCTTCCCAGTGCTATATAGTCGTAATGACTTGGCGCTTTCCAGTGATAATTCCCTCCCTTCAGTAACTGTCCCTAGGTTTTCTCTCTAATGTTTTTCCTTAAGGTTTAGTAGTGCGGCTTTTGAGTGAGTGGAGATCACTGCCTCTTTCACGTGTCTACGTATCTTAATGCCATAACAATGACAATTACCTCTGCGTTGAAAAAACCGTAGTTCTCAATATTGGGGTTTCTCTCCATTTCCTTTCTGAGACATTATTCCTATTTACAGTGTACGCTGCTGCTGCTCCAGCCTTGCCGCTAGTAGGATGGTAAGAACCATCAGTGAACATTAGAATTAATTCATTTCCGGCTTCTATACAAATGTTCTTGAGATGCCTTGGCCTCGTCTCTTGTGGTATCATAATCTTGGACTTTTTCGTTGTCATCTCGTTAACTATTGTGTTACCTGGTTCACGCCCCCAGGTGGGTGGTGGCCCTACAGCCTCGTGGGCGTGATCGACCCCATGGTGGACATCGAGGAAGCTAACTGATCCGTGATGCCACTCTTTAATATTCCCGTTTTCCTCCCTTGTAATTACCACATAACTTAGATGTTTTCTCAGCCATATCACTGTAGTACGGGTCTCACTGTAGTACGGGTCTCACTGTAGTACGGGTCTCACTGTAGTACGGGTCTCACTGTAGTACGGGTCTCACTGTAGTACGGGTCTCACTGTAGTACGGGTCTCACTGTAGTACGGGTCTCACTGTAGTACGGGTCTCACTGTAGTACGGGTCTCACTGTAGTACGGGTCTCTGTAGTACGGGTCTCACTGTAGTACGGGTCTCTGGCTATTTTCATTGCAAGCTTAGTATTCAGTTCCTTAACTGTTGTGGAGCGTTTCTTGAGAGGATTATAAACATAAGACTGGTACAGCCTTATAGTTTATATCAGTCTAGTGTACATATGCTGTGAAACTCATTTGAAATACGGCACGAGAATATCTTGGCCCCTTTCCTGATTCACGTCAAGACTCTTGAGGGCCCTGTCTTGACATGCCATGTCTGATTTATGATATGCCATGATATGCTGATTCATGAGGGCCCTCTGAGTCTTGACATGATATGTGAGTCATGTCAAGACTCCCAGGGGCCCTGAGCCCGCTTTTACATGTCTCTAGGAATTTATAGAGCTTTTTTTATTTCCTCTGCCAGAGCAGATGGTGATTCCCAGGTAGTGATAGTGGTCAACACATTCGAGTGTTTCACCATTTATTTGTAAGTCTTCGTTTTCTCTCCCTCTAGTGACCACACCTACACACCACACACCATCAACACCCAGGCACCATCAACACCCAGGCACCATCAACACCCAGGCACCATCAACACCCAGGCACCATCAACACCCAGGCACCATCAACACCCAGGCACCATCAACACCCAGTCACCATCAACACCCAGGCACCATCAACACCCAGGCACCATCAACACCCAGGCACCATCAACACCCAGGCACCATCAACACCCAGGCACCATCAACACCCAGGCACCATCAACACCCAGGCACCATCAACACCCAGGCACCATCAACACCCAGGCACCATCAACACCAAGTCACCATCAACACCCAGGCACCATCAACACCCAGGCACCATCAACACCCAGGCACCATCAACACCCAGGCACCATCAACACCCAGGCACCATCAACACCCAGGCACCATCAACACCCAGTCACCATCAAAACCCAGGCACCATCAACACCCAGGCACCATCAACACCCAGGCACCATCAACACCCAGGCACCATCAACACCCAGGCACCATCAACACCCAGTCACCATCAACACCCAGGCACCATCAACACCCAGGCACCATCAACACCCAGGCACCATCAACACCCAGGCACCATCAACACCCAGGCACCATCAACACCCAGGCACCATCAACACCCAGGCACCATCAACACCCAGGCACCATCAACACCCAGTCACCATCAACACCCAGGCACCATCAACACCCAGGCACCATCAATACCCAGGCACCATCAACACCCAGGCACCATCAACACCCAGTCACCATCAACACCCAGGCACCATCAACACCCAGGCACCATCAACACCCAGTCACCATCCACACACACACACACCATCAACACCCAGGCACCATCAACACCCAGGCACCATCAACACCCAGGCACCATCAACACCCAGGCACCATCAACACCCAGTCACCATCAACACCCAGGCACCATCAACACCCAGGCACCATCCACACCCAGGTACCATCAACACCCAGTCACCATCCACACACACACACACCATCAACACCCAGGCACCATCAACACCCAGGCACCATCAACACCCAGGCACCATCAACACCCAGTCACCATCAACACCCAGTCACCATCAACACCCAGGCACCATCAACACCCAGGCACCATCAACACCCAGGCACCATCAACACCCAGGCACCATCAACACCCAGGCACCATCAACACCCAGGCACCATCAACACCCAGGCACCATCAACACCCAGGCACCATCAACACCCAGGCACCATCAACACCCAGGCACCATCAACACCCAGGCACCATCAACACCCAGGCACCATCAACACCCAGGCACCATCAACACCCAGGCACCATCAACACCCAGACACCATCAACACCCAGGCACCATCAACACCCAGGCACCATCAACACCCAGGCACCATCCACACACACACACACACCATCAACACCCAGGCACCATCAACACCCAGGCACCATCAACACCCAGGCACCATCCACACACACACACACACCATCAACACCCAGGCACCATCAACACCCAGGCACCATCAACACCCAGGCACCATCCACACACACACACACCATCAACACCCAGGCACCATCAACACACACATACACCATCAACACCCAGGCACCATCAACACCCAGGCACCATCCACACACACACACACACCATCAACACCCACATTCGTCTCACAAGACACCTGACATTAACTACTCACAACACACCTCGCACCATCTACACCCAAAAAGTTATATTTTACAAAATTACGACTCTCCTAGAAATACTTTCACAGCTACAAGTCTCCCCCCACAGAGCTCTTACTAGTAGTTGCTACACTCCGTCTGCTCCCACAGGGAACACAACAGGTCACATACTGCACACCTGCTGCGCTACACGCCTTCACACAACTCTGTAATCTATATTCGGCCACATGACCCCTAGAGAAATTCAAACAACTTTCAAGAATATCTTGTCAATAAGTCTAACTCCCACCTACAATAATTAATATATGTATAATAGTTGGAGAAACAATTAATCAATCAGAATTCAGAGACAAACATGATTTTCTCTGAAGACATTCAATATTCCATTCGCTAGAGGCTTCGGCAGCCCTCAACTATATCCCTGTATATATAAATCATTTCAAGACATATTTAAAGGTTGTGTAACATGACTTACCATGATGTCCTGGTTGAGAGATAGGCAGGTACAAATGTCCTTGTAAGCAGTCATGTACAGCAGGTATGGCAGACAGTGGGGACAGGTAAGGGCAAGAGGCAGCTGGAGGTGTGTGTGAGAGAGCGTGTCATCTCTAGGAGCGCTCTCTGCTCTCTCCTCTTGGTCCAAGAGGGATAGTTTAGGAGAAGGAAGAGGTGGGGTAAGACGGTGGCTTGTGGCTAAGCTGGTGTCACAAGTTATGTCTAGCTGGTGTCACAAGTTATGTCTAGCTGGTGTCACAAGTTATGTCTAGCTGGTGTCACAAGTTATGTCTAGCTGTTGTCACACGTCATGTTCACCTGTTGCTTTGTCTGTCTGTCATGTCTTTCTGTCTCTTAGACCATTCACCACGTCTCTAGGAAAGTAAAATCTTCAGTTGCCTCAAAGATTTCAGTCAATAAATTTCAACGTAAAAAAGTCACAGTATGTAAATTAACCTTGTCAGTTGTGCTCTCACCCAAATATACTTTACTTAAACGTCATAAGATGAAATGAATAAGTTCAAGTCCAAGAGGCAAAGCGACTGATGTTATGTTGCAGATAATTGACAAAAGTTATCTACAGAGAGAGAGGTGTAAGTCACTGTGATATATATATATAAGCAATCAAGTCGTATAATATTACAGAAATGTCTTTTACGCGTCAAAGAAAGTCTGAAATCATTTACAAAAGCGTTGGAGAGTGTCAAGAGTCCTCTGTGAAAAAAAAATCTTTGAGGGGAAAACAAAATGCTGTCACTTACTGGATAGAACGGACGGGGAGATGGACGGGGTGTTGCCCTGGGCGGCCGAGGGCGCCACCATCACCACACTCAACACCCCAAACACCACCACCACCACCACCGTCTGCACCATCTTCATATCTCACCACCACACCGCTCCTCCGCTCCTGGGGTCTGCTTCAACCTCTGGGTCCTCTGGTGATGTCTTGTTTACACTTGTCCTGCAGCTCTCAAGCACACTAAAGCACACACACACTGTGGCTACTGTAATTATAAACAGGACTGCGAGGTGTTTCTAGTCTTTTTTACAGCTTTATAAAGTGGTTTTCTTGGCCTGAAAAATTATTTTATGTTTACTTTTAAGAGCCGAACATTTCTCTGTTTCGAGTTAGAAAACGGACACTCGCGCGAGGGACGAATGGCGTGTCCCTTTGTCAGATTAGGGGGGTGTGGCGTGTCCCTATGTCAGATTAGGGGGGTGTGGCGTGTCCCTATGTCAGATTAGGGGGGTGTGGCGTGTCCCTATGTCAGATTAGGGGGGTGTGGCGTGTCCCTATGTCAGATTAGGGGGGTGTGGCGTGTCCCTATGTCAGATTAGGGGGGTGTGGCGTGTCCCTATGTCAGATTAGGGGGGTGTGGCGTGTCCCTATGTCAGGTTAGGGGGGTGTGGCGTGTCCCTACGACACACGAGGGAGATACGACGTGGTGAGGACATGCAGCCAGGGGCAGGTGAAAGGCTCACCCCTCAGCCATGGTGCTGAGCAGCGTGTGTTGTGTCTTATATTGCTGTGCTGGGCTCGTGGTGTCCTCAGTCAAGTCTCACTATCTTCCTCCACACCTGCAACACCAGAGTACAATGTATAACTAGCAAACAAGTGCACACATAAATATATATATATATATATATATATATATATATATATATATATATATATATATATATATATATATATATATATATATATATATATAGGAACCATATGAACACAAACGGGAGCCAGACTCTATATAAATAGCGCAGCGGTGAACCTAGCGAATGTCGATTCCTTCACCAGCCACCAGTTGAGGCAACGACCAGACAACAGCCAGGTGACAGACAACAGGTGACAGACAACAGCCAGGTGACAGACAACAGGTGACAGACAACAGCCAGGTGACAGACAACAGGTGACAGACAACAGCCAGGTGACAGACAACAGGTGACAGACAACAGCCAGGTGACAGACAACAGGTGACAGACATCACCCAGGTGACAGACAACAGCCAGGTGACATACAACAGGTGACAAACAACAGCCAGGTGACAGACAACAGCCAGGTGACAGACAACAGCCAGGTGACATACAACAGGTGACAAACAACAGCCAGGTGACAGACAACAGCCAGGTGACAGACAACAGGTGACAGACATCACCCAGGTGACAGACAACAGCCAGGTGACATACAACAGGTGACAAACAACAGCCAGGTGACAGACAACAGCCAGGTGACAGACAACAGCCAGGTGACATACAACAGGTGACAAACAACAGCCAGGTGACAGACAACAGCCAGGTGACAGACAACAGGTGACAGACATCACCCAGGTGACAGACAACAGCCAGGTGACATACAACAGGTGACAAACAACAGCCAGGTGACAGACAACAGCCAGGTGACAGACAACAGCCAGGTGACATACAACAGGTGACAAACAACAGCCAGGTGACAGACAACAGCCAGGTGACAGACAACAGCCAGGTGACATACAACAGCCAGGTGACATACAACAGCCAGGCGAGACACAACAGCCAGGTAAGACAACCAGGTAACCACAAACAGCAACAACCACAACCACTTGTCCTCCAGCAGGAAAATTTAGGTCATGGAGCTGCAAGAAAGTAGTTACGAGTTAAGAACCTGGAGCCGAGCGCTTGCCTCCCGGAACCCTGACGGCAGCTGCAACATCCCGCCACCTAGACCCTCTACATTGTTTACATTGCAATAAATCAACATAACCAAACAAACTCTTCATACTAGTATAACAATACTAATCAAATCAGCATCCAAGTCACCTCAGGGATGATAGCTAACTTGAACCATGTAATTAGAAATGAAATATTATAACCGTGGTCCATGGCCCTGAGAACCGTGCCCAGGACCTGACAACCGTGGCCAGGACCTGATAACCGTGGCCAGGACCTGACAACCGTGCCCAGGACCTGATAACCGTGGCCAGGACCTGATAACCGTGGCCAGGACCTGACAACCGTGGCCAGGACCTGATAACCGTGGCCAGGACCTGATAACCGTGGCCAGGACCTGACAACCGTGGCCAGGACCTGACAACCGTGCCCAGGACCTGACAACCGTGCCCAGGACCTGATAACCGTGCCCAGGACCTGATAACCGTGCCCAGGACCTGACAACCGTGCCCAGGACCTGACAACCGTGGCCAGGACCTGACAACCGTGGCCAGGACCTGATAACCGTGGCCAGGACCTGATAACCGTGGCCAGGACCTGACAACCGTGGCCAGGACCTGACAACCGTGGCCAGGACCTGACAACCGTGGCCAGGACCTGACAACCGTGGCCAGGACCTGACAACCGTGGCCAGGACCTGACAACCGTGCCCAGGACCTGACAACCGTGCCCAGGACCTGATAACCGTGGCCAGGACCTGACAACCGTGGCCAGGACCTGACAACCGTGGCCAGGACCTGACAACCGTGCCCAGGACCTGACAACCGTGGCCAGGACCTGACAACCGTGGCCAGGACCTGACAACCGTGCCCAGGACCTGACAACCGTGCCCAGGACCTGATAACCGTGCCCAGGACCTGACAACCGTGCCCAGGACCTGACAACCGTGCCCAGGACCTGACAACCGTGCCCAGGACCTGATAACCGTGCCCAGGACCTGACAACCGTGCCCAGGACCTGATAACCGTGGCCAGGACCTGATAACCGTGCCCAGGACCTGACAACCGTGCCCAGGACCTGATAACCGTGCCCAGGACCTGACAACCGTGCCCAGGACCTGATAACCGTGGCCAGAGATTCTACACAACTCCATCCAGCTGCGTGCTGACAACCAAGGAAGCCGCGCACGTCTGACGTGTTAGGACGAATGGACGGTCGCGGAGGACGGACACAAGCGGGAGGCTCCGGGGCGACTCGTCCAGGAGAATATCCCCGCCTCGGCCACGGCGACGACACGTCAGCGGAGGTGGGGGGGGGGGAAATAGCCGACAAAGAGAACGTAGAAAAAGCGGAAGGCAGTGACCGCGAAGCTCCTCCACCATCTCGTGCTCTGGCTAGTTCCTTTCACGGCCGGCTGGTCACTTCTGAGTGTTGGACCTGGCTTGTTAACCCGGCCGGCTGGTCACTTCTGAGTGTTGGACCTGGCTTGTTAACACGGCCGGCTGGTCACTTCTGAGTGTTGGACCCGGCTTGTTAACACGGCCGGCTGGTCACTTCTGAGTGTTGGACCTGGCTTGTTAACACAGCCGGCTGGTCACTTCTGAGTGTTGGACCTGGCTTGTTAACCCGGCCGGCTGGTCACTTCTGAGTGTTGGACCTGGCTTGTTAACACGGCCGGCTGGTCACTTCTGAGTGTTGGACCTGGCTTGTTAACCCGGCCGGCTGGTCACTTCTGAGTGTTGGACCTGGCTTGTTAACACGGCCGGCTGGTCACTTCTGAGTGTTGGACCTGGCTTGTTGGACCTACTACTGATCACCTGAAGGAACAAATGATAACGTTCTGATAAAAGAACAAAACAATTCAATATCTGAGATGTACTTTGTCTCCATCTTCATATTTATGTAATTTAGTCTTGCCAGTCGCTTTCTTTCTCTCTTTTATTTGATTGTTGTATTTGACACTTGTTAAAGTAACAACTTGGTGAATACAATGAATAACTTATATTACATAAGTATATTATATTGAATGGGCTTATATTGTAAGTATTATATTGAATGGTTAAAAGTTGTAAATGTTTTGGAGCTCCTCGGCTTCCGGACAAGAACGGAGGATACAGCAGGCGTTCCCACTCTCGATCGCCACACACGGACGCTGAAAAAGGAGTCTACCAGCCCGTAGGTCTTTGGTAGATTCAATGTGCATTGAACCCAATTCTTTGAGACTGTTCATGGCACCCTTGCTCCTGAGCCAAGGGTCTCAGATGCTACAGGGAGAAATGAGAAGCGATATCTCAGTTGCTTCTATGTGTTTTGACTTCATCCCTATGGTTGGGTGCACCTCATACCTGACCAACGCTGACGGGGTGATAGCTGGCAGCCAGGGTGGATACACACCAGTAGTCCCACACCTGCTGTTTACTATTCTTCTGCGGGTATATGTTGATACCATCTGGGTGAAGCGAAACTATCAGGGGTTTCTGACCAAAAAAAAAACATTGAGTTGTTTTTCTGCTGGGCACAAGGCTGTGAAAAGGCTCCTTTCATCACACCTTCACTTTGTCTTGCACGCCACTCCCTTGGAGCATCTGCAGGTGCAGAACATGCAAGCCATACTGTTGGCTTCCACTTTCTTGCATATACACTTGCACTCATAGTGTGAACTGGGGCACCAAGGCCCAGGCCATTGCAATATGGAGAGTCTCTGAGTCTAGATGTGTGCATTGTGCAGACGTATGTACTGCCCCTGCTTGAGGGGCATCCACGGCGCCAAGGCTGATCATCTTGGCTCATCATCCACGGCGCCAAGGCTGATCATCTTGGCTCATCATCCACGGCGCCAAGGCTGATCATCTTGGCTCATCATCCACGGCGCCAAGGCTGATCATCTTGGCTCATCATCCACGGCTCCAAGGCGGATTATTTTCTAATCTAATGTTGCAGCACATAACAAGACCTCAGTTATTCTCTCCACCACTGAGCTATTTCAGCTAGACTGTTTATTGATGTTGGGGCTGGTGTGGGTGCTGGGGCAGCAAGAGCACCCCACTCATAAGAACTTTTAATGAAGTTCCTGCACAAGAGAGAACTGGATAAGCACCTCAAGGTAAGGCAGGACAATGTTTACTTCTTCAGTAACGAGAGAGAGAGAGAGTTGGAGACCATTTCACACCTGGACACATAAAGAATGAGACTTAGATTTGCTCTCTGGATATTGATTATGTCCTCCCTAAGGGGTATCTAACGTACTGGTAAGAGTGGCATCATCCAGGAACCAGATGTTTAGCTCTTGTCACACGACCAGTGACCTCTTTGATGGCTAAGGAGAGGCTAAGATGCCACCCGGTTGAACACCTTCACACGAGACTTTCATGTTACCAAAAGAGAAGCTTTGAGTTCCCACTGTAATATGACTGAATGGACGTATAAAGAGGAGATAAATAGCTACGAATAGCTCGAAGAATAACATCTCTTTTGACTGAAAGGCATTTTTAAAATCAAGCTTAACCAGTATCATGTGATCTGTGAAATTAGTAATGTTTGCCATCACGAGAACACCTAAGGTTCTCATAATCCACACCGGCGCGTGTGCTGCAGCTTATCAGCCTAGTCCTAGAGGGCAGCCCAAGGTGATTAGGCTTTAGCATGGTGGCTGTTAGATACACACATACACCACCTTCCCTACAGAGAGACATGCAACACTGGAGGTGACCCAGAAAATGAGGTGAGGAAGATTGTCGTCTGGCAGAGCAGCGCAGGAGCGGCCACCTGTGTGTGTGTGTGTGACCCACTTACACCACACCCATCACGCCCACCACCCCACCCTGACGCCCGCCACGCTGCCCTCACGCCCACCACCCCATCCGAGGATGTGAGGGGGCACCGGGTGGGGGGAGGTGCAGGTGTCAACACCGTAAGAGGTGCACGTGGTGGCCGTGCCTCACACCACCTCCACGTGCGCACCATGTACCGTTCTAACACTCAACAAACACAATCACTAGTTCCTGTATGCTCACCCACGCCACCTGACTCTCACTCTCCCTCTCCCCCCCCCCCTCTCTCTCTCTCTCTCTCTCTCTCTCTCTCTCTCTCTCTCTCTCTCTCTCTCTCTCTCTCTCTCTCTCTCTCTCTCTCTCTCTCTCTCTCTCTCTCTCTCTCTCTCTCTCTCTCTCTCTCTCTCTCTCTCTCCCCCTCACTCTCTCTCTCTCTCTCTCTCCCCCTCACTCTCTCTCTCTCTCTCCCCCTCACTCTCTCTCTCTCCCACCCCCCCCTCTCTCTCTCTCTCTCTCTCTCTCTCTCTCTCTCTCTCTCTCTCTCTCTCTCTCTCTCTCTCTCTCTCTCTCTCTCTCTCTCTCTCTCCCCCTCACTCTCTCTCTCTCTCCCCCTCACTCTCTCTCTCTCTCCCCTCACTCTCTCTCTCTCTCTCCCCCTCTCTCTCTCTCCCCCTCACTCTCTCTCTCTCTCTCTCTCTCTCTCTCTCTCTCTCTCTCTCTCTCTCTCTCTCTCTCTCTCTCTCTCTCTCTCTCTCTCTCTCTCTCTCTCCCGTGTCAAACACCTTCTCAGTTTATGATACAAATACCAATTTGTATTTAAATCGGCAAATACGTTTAAGCGCTGCAGCAATAACTGACACTCACACGGAGAGTCGCTCCCAGTCATCTACGACCTCTTAAGTCTTAGGATAAGATTAATCAAGCATTTACTGAACCACTTACGATACCTATACAACTTTCAACAACCATGATGTCTTTGTTTACATTGATTAAACAGCTGTTGAGTTCCGAAGAACCACGAGGTTATTCACAACCATAATAACCCCCTTGGGTTGTGAATTCCAGAAGCTCTTAAACTGATCAACGAAAGATATAGAGGTTTCGTAAGTAGTTGCGTAAATGCTTGGTGAATATTAGCCCGGCATGGACGAAAACGTTATCACTTTCATTACCAAAGCGTGATCTTGGCTACTTGTGTTCTGCCCTGTTATAGCAAATAACGATAGCACGATAGCTTACACGGTCCCAGACCCCTTACTCTTACGATAGCCGAACCCCGTCAACACGAACAACATATATAAAACACTAATCTTGATACACAAACTATCATTTCTGAATTTAACAAAAATTAAATATTGTCTTATAAGACACTAATCAGTTAAAAAAATACATCATACGAACAAGATGTAAACAGGACATAAATATAAATTATAGACATTATCAACACTCCAGAGAGTGCGGGAGATTTCAACGACAATAAGGTAGTAATCTTTTTGTGTATACACAGCGAGTTGATATACATTCTAACGTTTATATACATTCTAACGTTTATATACATTTTAACGTTTATATACATTCTAACGACTAAGGTGAGCCCGGTCCCATCCGCAAGCCAGGGGCCAGATTCACGAAGTAGTTACGCAAGTACTTGCGAACCTGTACATTTTTCCTCAATCTTTGACGGCTTTGGTAACATTTATTAAACAGTTTACAAGCATGAAAACTTGCCAATCAACTGTTGTTATTGTTATAAACAGCCTCCTGGTGCCTCGGAGCTCATTAACTGTTTAATAATTGTAAACAAAGCCGCCAAAGATTGAGAAAAGATGTACCGGTTCGTAAGTGCTTGCGTAACTACTTCGTGAATCTGGCCCTAGGTTCGTAAGTGCTTGCGTAACTGCTTCGTGAATCTGGACCCAGGTTCGTAAGTGCTTGCGTAACTGCTTCGTAAATCTGGCCCCAGGTTCGTAAGTGCTTGCGTAGCTGCTTCGTGAATTTGGCCCCAGGTTCGTAAGTGCTTGCGTAACTGCTTCGTGAATCTGGCCCCAGATTCGAGAGTGCTTGTCAGCCGTGTTCCAGGAAAACTAGAGGGTAAGGCTCACCATGAGCTACGGGAAGGGAAAGCACTCAGCCAACAGGAGTCAGCACTCGCTTGTACAGAAAATACAACCTACCTTACCTTGAGGTACCTTGAGGTGCTTCCGGGGCTCAGCGTCCCCGCGGCCCGGTCGTCGACCAGGCCTCCTGGTTGCAGGACTGATCAACCAGGCTGTTGGACGACACACAACAAACACACAATAACAAGTTCACAATGTCAACCAAACACACTCACAACCACAAATATTTCCAGAGGGCATGAACTTGACCCGAGGAGTGACCTGCGAGCGAGAGCAGGAGAGGTCACCACGGTATGACCTCTTGACCTCTCCAGACTCTTCCCGACCTCTGCCACACCACACAATGAACATACACAATACCAAAGTTCTCTTCTATATAATTTTCTGCTGGAATATTATAATTCCATCACCAATTGTAATAAGATATCTATTATTAAGATTCATGAACTTATTATACTATACAAAGTAATATATAACAAATAACTAATTGAATGTTGTACTTTTTAATTAACGAATGAAAAAAATCCAAGAAAAAAATAAGAAAAATCCCATTAAAAAAAAGAGAAAGAAAATTACCCAATAGAAAGATAAACTCGAGCTAGAATATACACAAAATATACACAAAAGGTTTGCCTTTGAAATAAAGGAGAGAGAAAGCTTCCAGCTCACAAGTCCTGCCTGGCCTCGGGCCGGGCTTGGGGAGTAGAACTCCCAGAACCCCATCAACCAGGTATCAGGTATTCCTCCCTCCACAACAATGTCTTATCATCAACAAGAACAAATATTAGTTCCTTGGGGGAGTAAGTGTGATTTTCTAATGGTTTAAACCCCCCAAGGTAGAGATAAGGATCAAAACAAAGTCTGAGGGAAAGAACGACGGTAGAGCGACGGTCTCGCTTCATGCAGGTCAGTGTTCAATCCCCGACCGTCCACAAGTGGTTGGGCACCATTCCATTCCCCACCGTCCCATCCCCAATCCTTATCCTGACCCCTTCCAAGTGCTATATAGTTGTAATGGCTTGTCGCTTTCCCCTGCTAGTTCCTTGCTTATTACTCAGGGGACAATAAAGGTGTTATGTTATATTAATAATTAATCTTCCTGTGTGGTGTGTCACTCTCTCTGGTCTGGAGGACTAGAGAGAGAGATCACGAGAGCCACTCAAGTGTTCCCCTTCAACATGCTGGAGCAAATAGTTCCTTCCATGCAGGGCCACGGTCTCCTTAAGTGGATAACTACCTACCAGATGCTCCAATTATCCCCCCATGAGAGGAGGAGTATGTAGGTTAATACTGTGTGTGTGTTTGTGGGCGGGTGGGGGGAGGGGTATTAGCCTAGTTGAATTTGCGATGGGAAATGAGCCTACTGGGCTCTTGTCATATCTACATTTAAAGCTGTGTGTGGAGTCTGCCTCCGCCACCTCACTTTGGCACAGTTCAATTTTTCACCACTCTGATGATGAAAAAAATATTCTAATGTTCAACCAGCGTTCGATCCCCGTCCTGCTCTTATGATTGTCGCATATATATATATATATATATATATATATATATATATATATATATATATATATATATATATATATATATATATATATATATATATATATATATATATATATATATATATATAATGTTATTGTGATTCCCTAGTGTAGCGTTCTGTAGTGTAGCGTGATATCTTTAAACCTTGTGTCTTTTATTAGACATCAGTGCCACTCTCCCTCCTCCTCCTCTTCTGCTTGCTTTCTCTCCCTGCTGTCCCTATTGTCCGGGGAATATTACATTACTCGTCATGTTAGTTAATTTAGCTTCTACTATTATTATTATATCCAGATTTGTGTCGTCAGTCTTATTTTTAATTCATCCGCTTTGTTTGACAGTCCATCAGCATTTGATTACCAGATTTTTGGGGTCCTTCATGATATTCTGTTCTCTGTGTGACCAGCTCCCATCCCACGGGATGGGATACAGTGTTGCTACAGGTGTAGAGGGTATGGAAATGGTTGGAGGAGAGAGCCTGAGAGTGGAAGGCAGTAAGGTGGTTAGTGGGGTAAATGGTCAAGGGTAGGGAGGAGGGGCCTTGATGGTTGGGGGTAGACTGGGGATATATGCTGTGGAACTGGAACCAGTTAGATACAGAAATAACAGTTAAGAGTGTGTCGGAGAGAAGGGGGGGGGGGGGGGTAGTTGGCATGTAAGTGTGGTAGTGGGAGGTTGTTTGGTTGGTGACAGAAGACAGGTGTGGAGCCTTGTTTACTTTCTAGTTGTCAACGGTGGTTACTTGTTACAAGTGTATGGCTCCCTGACTGTTGCTGTTGTAATACTTCACATACCTGCCGCCGCCGCCGCCGTCTCCTCGTCTCATTACTTTGGTCTAGTTGTTCCTTGGGATGCTGGGAAGTGGTGTGAGATTCTTTTCCCTGTTGGCCCTTATCTCTCTCTCTCTCTCTCTCTCTCTCTCTCTCTCTCTCTCTCTCTCTCTCTCTCTCTCTCTCTCTCTCTCTCTCTCTCTCTCTCTCTCTCTCTCTCTCTCCACACCACCAACTTCTCTCTGTTCCTCCCTCCTTCCTCTTTCAATGCAGTTTTCTATATTTATATTCATTTCATATTTATTCATATCATATTCAAGGAACACCTTTCTGTAGCCTTCAATATCTCATGCATGATCTTATCAAGATTCTTGGTGTCACCTTATTTACAAATACCACTTTTAGTGGTCTAATTCCTCGATGTTACTGTGCTGTCGCACCTGAACCCAGTCTGTAAAGTTCTACCAAGTCTCTATAATGAACCAAACCGCACCTACCTAACTCTCTCCAAACTCCCACTCTACCTGTCCTCCCTCCCCCCATGAACCTCACCCCTCCAGGGCCTCTCCCATGAGACTACCCCCTCTCCCTCCCCAAGGGGACGATAGCACCCACAAAACACCCCAGGGAAGGGGGGGGGGATGTAGTGGCTGGCTGGTTATCACCTGGAGCCGCCAATCTGTTGATGTCTAGTTCGAAACCCTCACTGAAGAGCGAGTGTAAGTTTCTAATTGGGGTCCAACCACATCACAAGCACCTTGTCGCACGAGGCCCCTGATATATAAATAATATATGCGCGGTCGAGATAATACAAGGCGGGTTATTACACTATACGAGAGTCATAACACACACATCACACTGGAAGTGATGTGGCGGAGGCTGACTCCATACACAGTTTCAAGTGTAGATATGATAGAGCCCAATAGGCTCAGAAACCTGTACACCTGTTGATTGACAGTTGAGAGGCGGGACCAAAGAGCCAGAGCTCAACCCCCGCAAGCACAACTAGGTGAGTACACACACACACGCACACACACACACACACACACACACACACACACACACACACACACACACACACACACACACACACACACACACACACACACACGCACACACACACACACACACACACACACACACACACACACACACACACACACATACACACACACACACACACACACACACACAAGGACGATGCTAAAATTATGAGAAGGATTAAAACAGAATAGGACTGTTTGAGGCTTCAAGAAGACCTAGACAAGCTGAAGGAATGGTCGAACAAATGGTTGTTAGAGTTTAACCCAACCAAATGTAATGTAATGAAGATAGGTGTAGGGAGCAGGAGGCCAGATACAAGGTATCATCTGGGAGAGGAAATTCTTCAGGAGTCAGAGAAGGAAAAAGACTTGGGGGTTGATATCACGCCAGACCTGTCTCCTGCAGCACATATCAAGCGGATAACATCAGCGGCATATGCCAGGCTGGCCAACATACGAACGGCATTCAGAAATTTGTGTAAAGAATCATTCAGAACTTTGTATACCACATATGTCAGGCCAATCCTGGAGTATGCAGCCCAAGCATGGAGTCCATATCTAGTCAAGGATAAGACTAAACTGGAAAAGGTTCAAAGGTTTGCCACCGGACTAGTACCCGAGCTGAGAGGTATGAGCTACGAGGAGAGACTACGGGAATTAAACCTCACTTCGCTGGAAGACAGAAGAGTTAGGAGGGACATGATCACCACATTCAAGATTCTGAAGGGAATTGATAGGGTAGATAAAGACAGTCTATTTAACACAAGGGGAACACGCACAAGGGGACACAGGTGGAAACTGAGTGCCCAAATGAGCCACAGAGATATTAGAAAGAATTTTTTTAGTGTCAGAGTGGTTGACAAATGGAATGCATTAGGGGGTGATGTGGTGGAGGCTGACTCCATACACAGTTTCAAGTGTAAATATGACAGAGCCCGATAGGCTCAGGAATCTGTACACCTGTTGATTGACGGTTGAGAGGCGGGACCAAAGAGCCAGAGCTCAACCCCCGCAAACACAACTAGGTGAGTACAACTAGGTGAGTACACACACACACACACACACACAGGTGCTGGTGTACACAACACCTGAGGCAACAGGTGTCTTCCACCCCCACACACTCAGGTATTGAATTCACCGTCAAGTATCCTGAGCCACAAGTGGTGCATATACTAGGGGATCTCCTTGTACGGTCCTGGACTTATGGTACACGCACCACCACAAGCCCGGTGTGGTACATAACTTGTGCTACAACACCCACGCCCTCTACCCTGCGTGATCAGTAGTAGTAGCCTAACAGCATCATTAATAAGAGTAGCCTAACAGCATCATTAATAAGAGTAGCCTAACAGCATCATTAATAAGAGTAGCCTAACAGCATCATTAATAACAGTAGCCTAACAGCATTATTAATAACAGTAGCCTAACAGCATCATTAATAAGAGTAGCCTAACAGCATCATTAATAAGAGTAGCCTAACAGCATCATTAATAACAGTAGCCTAACAGCATCATTAATAACAATAGCCTAACAGCATCATTAATAACAGTAGCCTAACAGCATCATTAATAAGAGTAGCCTAACAGCATCATTAATAAGAGTAGCCTAACAGCATCATTAATAAGAGTAGCCTAACAGCATCATTAATAACAGTAGCCTAACAGCATCATTAATAACAGTAGCCTAACAGCATCATTAATAACAGTAGCCTAACAGCATCATTAATAACAGTAGCCTAACAGCATCATTAATAACAGTAGCCTAACAGCATCATTAATAAGAGTAGCCTAACAGCATCATTAATAACAGTAGCCTAACAGCATCATTAATAACAGTAGCCTAACAGCATCATTAATAAGAGTAGCCTAACAGCATCATTAATAACAATAGCCTAACAGCATCATTAATAACAGTAGCCTAACAGCATCATTAATAAGAGTAGCCTAACAGCATCATTAATAACAATAGCCTAACAGCATCATTAATAACAGTAGCCTAACAGCATCATTAATAACAGTAGCCTAACAGCATCATTAATAACAGTAGCCTAACAGCATCATTAATAAGAGTAGCCTAACAGCATCATTAATAACAGTAGCCTAACAGCATCATTAATAACAGTAGCCTAACAGCATCATTAATAAGAGTAGCCTAACAGCATCATTAATAACAATAGCCTAACAGCATCATTAATAACAGTAGCCTAACAGCATCATTAATAACAGTAGCCTAACAGCATCATTAATAACAGTAGCCTAACAGCATCATTAATAAGAGTAGCCTAACAGCATCATTAATAACAATAGCCTAACAGCATCATTAATAAGAGTAGCCTAACAGCATCATTAATAAGAGTAGCCTAACAGCATCATTAATAACAGTAGCCTAACAGCATCATTAATAAGAGTAGCCTAACAGCATCATTAATAACAGTAGCCTAACAGCATCATTAATAAGAGTAGCCTAACAACATCATTAATAACAGTAGCCTAACAGCATCATTAATAACAGTAGCCTAACAGCATCATTAATAACAGTAGCCTAACAGCATCATTAATAACAGTAGCCTAACAGCATCATTAATAACAGTAGCCTAACAGCATCATTAATAAGAGTAGCCTAACAGCATCATTAATAACAGTAGCCTAACAGCATCATTAATAACAGTAGCCTAACAGCATCATTAATAACAGTAGCCTAACAGCATCATTAATAACAGTAGCCTAACAGCATCATTAATAAGAGTAGCCTAACAGCATCATTAATAACAGTAGCCTAACAGCATCATTAGATCAGAGGATGCGATAGAAGCAGCCGTAAGAGAATAGTATTAATAATATCTAGAGTTGTAGCAGAGATAACAGCACCACCTGTAGCACTAGTAACAGCAGTAGGAGTAATACATTAGTAGCAGCAGAAACACTAGTAGTAACATTAGCATCCACAGCACCAGTAACAACACCCACAGCAGCAGTAACAACACCCACAACACCAGTAGCAACACCCACAGCACCAGTAGCAACACCCACAGCACCAGTAACAACACCCACAGCACCAGTAACAACACCCACAGCACCAGTAACAACACCCACAGCACCAGTAGCAACACCCACAGCACCAGTAACAACACCCACAGCACCAGTAACAACACCCACAGCTCCAGTAACAACACCCACAGCAGTAGCAACAACCACAGCACCAGTAACAACACCCACAGCACCAGTAACAACACCCACAGCACCAGTAACAACACCCACAGCACCAGTAACAACACCCACAGCTCCAGTAGCAACACCCACAGCAGTAGCAACAACCACAGCACCAGTAACAACACCCACAGCACCAGTAGCAACACCCACAGCACCAGTAACAACACCCACAGCACCAGTAAAAACACCCACAGCTCCAGTAACAACACCCACAGCAGTAGCAACAACCACAGCACCAGTAGCAACACCCACAGCACCAGTAACAACACCCACAGCACCAGTAACAACACCCACAGCAGTAGCAACAACCACAGCACCAGTAGCAACACCCACAGCACCAGTAACAACACCCACAGCAGTAGCAACAACCACAGCACCAGTAACAACACCCACAGCACCAGTAACAACACCCACAGCAGTAGCAACAACCACAGCACCAGTAGCAACACCCACAACACCAGTAACAACAACCACAGCACCAGTAACAACACCCACAGCACCAGTAGCAACAACCACAGCAGCAGCAACAACCACAGCACCAGTAGCAACACCCACAGCACCAGTAACAACACCCACAGCACCAGTAACAACACCCACAGCAGCAGTAGCAACACCCACAGCACCAGTAGCAACACCCACAGCACCAGTAACAACACCCACAGCTCCAGTAACAACACCCACAGCAGTAGCAACAACAACAGCACCAGTAGCAACACCCACAGCACCAGTAACAACACCCACAGCACCAGTAACAACACCCACAGCACCAGTAACAACACCCACAGCGCCAGTAACAACACCCACAGCAGTAGCAACAACACCCACAGCAGTAGCAACACCCACAGCACCAGTAACAACACCCACAGCACCAGTAGCAACACCCACAGCAGCAGTAACAACATCCACAGCAGCAGTAGCAACACCCACAGCACCAGTAACAACACCCACAGCAGCAGTAGCAACAACCACAGCACCAGTAGCAACAACCACAGCACCAGTAACAACACCCACAGCAGCAGTAGCAACACCCACAGCACCAGTAACAACACCCACAGCAGCAGTAACAACACCCACAGCACCAGTAACAACATCCACAGCACCAGTAACAACACCCACAGCTCCAGTAACAACACCCACAGCAGTAGCAACAACCACAGCACCAGTAGCAACACCCACAGCAGCAGTAGCAACACCCACAGCACCAGTAACAACACCCTCAGCACCAGTAACAACACCCACAGCAGCAGTAGCAACACCCACAGCACCAGTAACAACACCCACAGCTCCAGTAACAACACCCACAGCAGTAGCAACAACCACAGCACCAGTAACAACACCCACAACACCAGTAACAACACCCACAGCACCAGTAACAACACCCACAGCACCAGTAAAAACACCCACAGCTCCAGTAACAACACTCACAGCAGTAGCAACAACCACAGCACCAGTAACAACACCCACAGCAGTAGCAACAACCACAGCACCAGTAGCAACACCCACAGCACCAGTAACAACACCCACAGCACCAGTAACAACACCCACAGCAGTAGCAACAACCACAGCACCAGTAGCAACACCCACAGCACCAGTAACAACACCCACAGCAGTAGCAACAACCACAGCACCAGTAACAACACCCACAGCACCAGTAACAACACCCACAGCAGTAGCAACAACCACAGCACCAGTAGCAACACCCACAGCACCAGTAACAACAACCACAGCACCAGTAACAACACCCACAGCACCAGTAGCAACAACTATAGCAGCAGCAACAACCACAGCACCAGTAGCAACACCCACAGCACCAGTAACAACACCCACAGCACCAGTAACAACACCCACAGCAGCAGTAGCAACACCCACAGCACCAGTAGCAACACCCACAGCACCAGTAACAACACCCACAGCTCCAGTAACAACACCCACAGCAGTAGCAACAACCACAGCACCAGTAGCAACACCCACAGCACCAGTAACAACACCCACAGCACCAGTAACAACACCCACAACACCAGTAACAACACCCACAGCACCAGTAACAACACCCACAGCAGTAGCAACAACACCCACAGCAGTAGCAACACCCACAGAAGCAGTAGCAACACCCACAGCACCAGTAACAACACCCACAGCACCAGTAGCAACACCCACAGCAGCAGTAACAACATCCACAGCAGCAGTAGCAACACCCACAGCACCAGTAACAACACCCACAGCAGCAGTAGCAACAACCACAGCACCAGTAGCAACAACCACAGCACCAGTAACAACACCCACAGCAGCAGTAGCAACACCCACAGCACCAGTAACAACACCCACAGCACCAGTAACAACACCCACAGCAGCAGTAGCAACACCCACAGCACCAGTAACAACACCCACAGCACCAGTAGCAACACCCACAGCACCAGTAACAACACCCACAACACCAGTAACAACACCCACAGCAGCAGTAACAACACCCACAGCAGCAGTAGCAACACCCACAGCAGCAGTAACAACACCCACAGCGCCAGTAACAACACCCACAGCACCAGTAACAACACCCACAGCAGCAGTAGCAACACCCACAGCACCAGTAACAACACCCACAGCAGCAGTAGCAACACCCACAGCACCAGTAACAACACCCACAGCACCAGTAGCAACACCCAGAGCACCAGTAACAACACCCACAGCAGCAGTAACAACATCCACAGCAGCAGTAGCAACACCCACAGCAGCAGTAACAACACCCACAGCACCAGTAACAACACCCACAGCAGCAGTAACAACACCTACAGCACCAGTAACAACACCCACAGCACCAGTAACAACACCCACAGCAGCAGTAGCAATACCCACAGCACCAGTAACAACACCCACAGCACCAGTAGCAACACCCACAGCAGCAGTAACAACACCCACAGCAGCAGTAGCAACAACCACAGCACCAGTAACAACCACAGCACCGGTAACAACACCCACAGCACCAGTAACAACACCCACAGCACCAGTAACAACACCCACAGCACCAGTAACAACACCCACAGCAGCAGTAACAACACCCACAGCACCAGTAACAACACCCACTGCACCAGTAGCAACACCCACAGCACCAGTAACAACACCCACAGCAGCAGTAGCAACACCCACAGCACCAGTAACAACACCCACAGCAGCAGTAGCAACACCCACAGCACCAGTAACAACACCCACAGCAGCAGTAACAACATCCACAGCAGCAGTAGCAGCACCCACAGCACCAGTAACAACACCCACAGCAGCAGTAGCAACACCCACAGCACCAGTAACAACACCCACAGCAGCAGTAGCAACACCCACAGCAGCAGTAGCAACACCCACAGCACCAGTAACAACACCCACAGCAGCAGTAACAACACCCACAGCATCAGTAACAACACCCACAGCAGCAGTAACAACACCCACAGCAGCAGTAACAACACCCACAGCAGCAGTAACAACACCCACAACACCAGTAACAACACCCACAGCACCAGTAACAACATCCACAGCAGCAGTAGCAACACCCACAGCACCAGTAACAACACCCACAGCACCAGTAACAACAACCACTGCACCAGTAACAACACCCACAGCACCAGTAACAACACCCACAGCACCAGTAACAACACCCACAGCACCAGTAACAACACCCACAGCAGCAGTAGCAACACCCACAGCACCAGTAACAACACCTACAGCACCAGTAACAACACCCACAGCACCAGTAACAACACCTACAGCACCAGTAACAACACCCACATCAGCAGTAACAACACCCACAGCAGCAGTAGCAACACCCACAGCAGCAGTAACAACACCCACAGCAGCAGTAGCAACACCCACAGCACCAGTAACAACACCTACAGCACCAGTAACAACACCCACAGCACCAGTAACAACACCTACAGCACCAGTAACAACACCCACAGCACCAGTAACAACACCCGCAGCAGCAGTAGCAACACCCACAGCAGCAGTAACAACACCCACAGCAGCAGTAGCAACAACCACAGCACCAGTAACAACACCTACAGCACCAGTAACAACACCCACAGCACCAGTAACAACACCCACAGCACCAGTACCAACACCCACAGCACCAGTAACAACACCCACAGCACCAGTAACAACACCCACAGCACCAGTAACAACAACCACAGCACCAGTAACAACACCCACAGCACCAGTACCAACACCCACAGCACCAGTACCAACACCCACAGCACCAGTAACAACACCCACAGCACCAGTAACAACAACCACAGCACCAGTAACAACACCCACAGCACCAGTAGCAACAACCACAGCACCAGTACCAACACCCACAGCACCAGTACCAACACCCACAGCACCAGTACCAACACCCACAGCACCAGTAACAACACCCACAGC